>NC_087375.1:22300190-22600190 GCF_031761385.1 Necator americanus
GCAAGTAGCTGTTTATTTGGTGTCCATCTGTTGATTGTGCCGCTAATTTTGTCTAAGAATGGATTTTGTAGTGTGTAGATTTTCGGACATATAAATTAAAAATAAAATAAAAATTTAAAAAATAATAAAAAATAAAAATGAGACATGTTTGGCTATTCTGTTTTATTTGACTTGAAGAGCTAAGTTTAAGAAAGTTCACTAAACAAATTAAGAAATTAAATTACATATGCGACCATATAGTACTTTTTTCCTGAAATTTTCAACAATACTTCTTAAAATGACTGTCCCAATTCTTATAAAAGACAATATAAAAAAGTTCTAGATTATTCTGGGTTAGTTCGAGGAATCGACTCTATCAGCACCGATTGGCTGCAGGATCTATGCGACAAAGTCGTTGCTTGGTAATAACTCTTTTCAAGTCGGGTTTTGCTCTTGGTTTTGCTTTTGTGGCGCTCCTCCTACAAAGTAGTATGGTCCAAAGTATTGTTTGTTTTTTTTCTCAGGTATTAGTTTGCAGTTTTAAGATCAAAATATTTAATCTGCAAGAAGATTCTAAAAACATGGAACGACTTCATTTCAGACATCGAACACCTCAGTTATCACAAAAATACTATTTGGAAAAATTCTATTATATTAAATTATGCGTGTTTTATCTTGTTTCCCTGAAGAAGCGCTTCTAAAATCTTTCGGTGGGAGCTGTCGCGTCTTATGTTGACTAGAACAATTTTTATAAGTATAAATCTGTAGATTAGCTAGAACAACCCACTTATAGAGTACCCAAGTGTTATGTTTTGTTTTATAAACATCGCTAACCGTGATTATCAAATTTAATAATGATTAGTAAAGGATTTACGGAAATTAGCATATTATGGTAATTCGTTTCAAATTATTGAGTATTACGAGTTTTTTTTCAAATAGCTGTCAGACATTACACTCATCTAACAATGTCGACGTTGTAATCAGAGATTTACATACTTCTGTTCCTTTCGGTGAAAAAAATCTACCTGCCACCTCTTTTTAGACCCAATAAAGTCAAGTTATAATGGAACAGTTCTCCATTCAAAATTCATTAGCCTCTTCCCTGACCAACTTTTTCACAGAACGCCCGAGTGTTGCAACGTTTGTCTCTGGTCGTTGTTAGTACTCTGGCGAGGCGGAACTGCTCGCTAGTTAGGATCCATTGTGGTCCAAAGGAGTCAACCCAAAATATTTGGTTCCCCGACGCATGGTCTAGGTCGTTTCACTCTTCCTCCTGAATCCCGTCATCGATGACGACATTATCGTAGTTTTCAAAGTGCGCACATATATTTCAGTAATTCGTTCCTTCGAAACGACACTCCCGAGTGCTGTAGTCTGTTTCTGAGCAATCAAGTTCATTCATGATTCCACATCGATTCATTTTTTCCAGCACCGACCATGCTGCTAATGTGGTCAAATTCTATGTGTGCTATCTGTGGTCGCAGGCAGCCCGTCCATCTTTTACTTGGATTAGTCGGTGGTTCGCTAGCGGAGATAATGCTCCTCCCATCTAGTCATTAACATCCGCTCCTCTGCGGTGCCTATTCAGGTCTTTTCGAGCAGCCGAGTTTTATGATGTGGGAACTACAAAAAAAAGAAGAAAAACAGTAATGAGAGTAAGAAAGATGCACATTGCTCTGAAAGAATATGAAGAGCTCATCTTTTCGACTTCCTTCCGTGTTCTACATGTCTCGTCTTCTATTTAACTTCCATTCACGTAAATGGGCTCCTATTCTATTGAAAATCTGAAAGAATAGAAGAAAATCATAGTTTAGTGCTCCTCAATTAAGGATTGGTGATGGTTGTTTTAAAGCTTATCAAGAATCTTCAATGCAGCTATTTAGGCTAAAAATATGCGCTTGCAGGAATATAATTTTTTCCCTGCACACTCAACTCATGCTTCATACGACACCACATGTTGAAAGATTCAGATTTTATGGATTTTGCTTGTTTCTTAAACATCGAGTTACTGTTTGTTGTTTTAAGAGAGGAGGAGAAAGTTTTTTTTTCTACAGGCTTTTCAACTAACGAAAACGTTCTTAGGTGGTAAAGCTCCTCTTCTTTGCTCCTATTTGCTGAAAAAAACACATACACTTCTTTTCCCTCAACATTTTTTGAAATGAATGACTTCTCCGTTCTTCTGTGAGCACTCTCAAAAAGTGTAACAGTTAAATGCACTTTACTCATTCGTCAAGTGATGTCAAATATGTTCGATCGGTACCCGCTCGTAAGCAGTGCTTCACCCACTCCGATGAAAAAGAGAAAACAGAGTATTTTTAGAGGAACTTCTCTCAATCCGTTGAAATTCTATTCCATTAACGTTTCCTTCTGAAAATGCCATATCATTAGACAGATAATCGAAGTACCGTTTTTGTCTTCAAAACTATGTCCTGAGTTCGTTCAGCACAAAAAGTGTAGAACTTCCCTTCGTAGCTATTAAGGACAAGGTCAAATAGGCTGCTAAGGAGGTATTCTCTGCGCAGGCATCCGCAAAGAGAAATCATAAGAAAGAATTGCAACAAATTCTCAGAATACTTCCTTTTTCTTCTGGAAGCCTTGGGAATCCCAACTTCTGATGTCGCATTCCAAGAGAAAATACAAATACTAAGTAGATGTTTTGAATAAAAATACTTGTAGTTTTCACTAGCTTTCTGGTCTTGTTAATTGATAAACGAACTGTTTTTAGTGCTTCTCTTCTAGTGCCCAGTGATAACTGCAAGGTGCTCAACATAATCGTTAAAAATCTTCCGAGAAGTTCCTCTACAAAGAAGCGAAAAGGTGAAGGAAAAATTCTAGGGCCGGCAAATAGTTAAAGACGTTGAACATAACTGTAATTTAGACATCGTGTTTTAGAGAATACCCATCATCACAGAGAATTTCTTCGTCTTCGCTCCAGGAGGAATCAGGATTTCTTTACTCCACGAATATAATTTTTTTTGTTTTACATCGGTTTAAACAGCGAAGTATTGAGACACCTACACATCGACATATAATATGCGTTACTCCAAACAAATACCAGCGCTCCTGCTCCTGGAACCTGCAAGTACAGGGAAACACCTTTTTTCTTGGATGTTTATTCCGCCGTATTGGTCGATGGTGTTGGTATTCATTCCTGCAGACAAGAATTCTTCATTGTTAGCGCTTAAATTATTGGAAGAACCCTCAGCATTTTTTTTTCATGGGCCAAATATCTTTCAGTTGAACCTGACCTTACTCCGTCAACTTTTATGGTCAGTGCTCAATGCAGGGTTTCAAAAGCCCTCTTTTTGAATTCATCTACCATTGTACTGCATTTGAAGGGATCACATAGATCTGTTCATAAACGCTGATTGATTGATATGGAGAGAAGAAGGATTTTCTATTAACTGAACTAGTCCGCGATACTCTGGAAACGTTAAAGAAACCTAATTAATATTTCCTAAGGTTTCTTAAAGGGAAGGTTTCTTAATATCGGCCAATGACGAAAGTATCTTCAAAGTCAATCATCCTCCCATTTTCCTCTCATCTTGACATAACATTCTGAAACCTAAAAATTGTGCTATAAGCCGATACATGGTCGGGTTATAGCCCAATTGTTAGGTTTCCAAATGCTATATCAGGCTACCGCTGTGATGATATAACTTTGAAAATCTGACTTGGAACGATGTCGTTCACTGAGGCGTCCGGAGCTGGGAGAAAAATTCACAGCGAATGAATATTTAATAGAATGCCGGCGAATGTCGAGGACCTGATCTCAACTTATTTCAATTTAAAACTTCCCATTGGGAGTGTCCTAACTAAGAAATTGCTGCTTTCGTTGAGAATAATTATTACAGCATTATCTGGCGTGGGCCACTGATGGGGTTTTCCGGCGTTTATGCGTCCCACTGGAAAAAACAACAGTTGTCCCTATGTAAGCTTAACACGGCTTTCTTATGAATTTATAGAAAGTTGTTCGATTACAAATTTTGAACACAATTATGTACGGCTACTTATTGACTCTCAAGCGAAGTTGAATGCAATTGGTTTGTTAACTTTTTTCTGTTACTAGAGGTGAGGGACAATTATTTAAATTTTTCCTGTAGAGATCTACGGCTTGTGTGACTGTAATTGTCACTTCCTAGCAGAAGAAATCGTGGAACTTGTTGAACAATATGGAATACTTCCAATGCTTAGATAACGACAGGAATCCCATTTGAACTGCTGAGCATAAAACTAGACTTTGCATGGGTTTCCACAATGGAACAGTCTTGCTTCAGGAAGCGAACCAATTTCCTGGATTTTTCGTAGGTGGAAGTTGGGCTTGATTGCGATCCGCTCATGGGAATTTGTAAATTTTCGAACGAAGGGATTTAAAACTAAACGTCATTCAACAAATGAGTTTAATTAATTCAAAAAACGACAATTTTAGAGGCGGGCGCGATTGGTAAGAGATTCGTTTTGGCCGCACGGTCAATGGTTCCAAACTGCTCCAGTGCCAACCAAGCATTTCATCCTCTTCTGCGTTCGATAAATCAGTGCCAGACTTGTCTGACAGGATAAAAACACTGAGTTGATACATCGCCTGCCTCCTGTATCCTATGCGTACTGGCCCCCTGGAGATTTCCAATGTCAGGGTGTTATCACTGAATCGCCAATGCCGAGATCTACAAATTAACGAAATGCAGACAAACAAGCGGTGATCAGTAGTGTTCATCTAATTCCATGAATTTCAGCGCTGGTACCTTTCAGGAAGATGTCAACGTTGTCCGCGAAGTAAAACCTTGATCAGAATTCCTTCCCCCTTTCTCCCCAGTGTAGCGAATATCTTTAACGTAGTCGCGGATAGGATATCCTCCTTGAAATAGGGATCGTGAGAGGATGATGGAAGGCTGCATAATAGAGCAGCATCGAAGGTGCCAGTTGAAGAAAAGAAAAAGTTCGAGTAGAACCTCTTCATGCCCATTAATGTCCTGTGACTAGAACAAAAAGTGCTAATCACTAACTGCTCCTAACGCTGTCAGCGAAAGCAGATCATAACACGCCCGTTCGCTTAAACTTGTCCAACATCCTTCTTTTGCTTCCGGAACTTCTTCCGTCCATATTTTCAAAGCTTTTCCGTGGCTTAAATATGCCGTTAACCGCTCGAGAAGAAAAAAGCAGCCCCTTGACGGATCAAGTGGATCAGACGCTAAATCAAACCTCAACGTTCTTCTTTCTCAAGCAATTCCCCAGTTGCTTTCGGAGATCGATCCAGGTTCACCGCGTGGCGTTTGAGGGCACGTCCAACATACGCCTGTAGTTCTTCAAAGGACAAGTCGCGGGCAACTTTTGAGAACTTGGCGATGAGCCATTTACATTAGAGTAGAGGATTCTTGAGGATGCACTCCTGATGCGTGTGGACATATTCTCGTTCGCTTGTAGCAACAAATGTTCTTTTTCGTTTTGTGGAGCTGTCGTATTTTCACTCTAAGCAGAGCTGCTGCAGTAGGTACCACCTATAGTTGTTGAGAATATGGCTGATTTCTGCACGAGTCGAGCCCCTAGTCAATTCTCATTGCCACTAACGATTTTACTTCATGAAGAGAGAATTCGCATGGAAGGAGCGCGTGGCAGACTGGCAAGACGATTGTCGATTTCACTTCGATTCCTTGTTCCGAATTTTCCGATCCTCTATTCCGCTTCTTTGGATCTACGTCAAAGTGTCTGTCAACGAAAACGAAAAAGTTCTTTTCATTGCGCTTGTTGTAACCACGCAATTCACTCCTCAAAAAATATACTTGATTCGCTTAATTCGCTGTCATCAGTTGCTGAAGTCAGTGAGTAGCAGTAAATGATCAAGAGGCAGGGACGAAGGACGGATGGACTAGGTGACAACACTCCGTGATATTCGACGAAGTGAAGGATAAATTCGAAGTCAACAGAACCAATGTTCTTCACGTTTCTGTATGAAACAGAGGTAACATTCTACACTCCTTCCTTTCCGTCTTTCGGAGAGGAATAGCATAGAGTTTGGTGACCGGTGAAGTGTGTGTAGGTTCGGTTCTGAAAATATTGCTCTTGCTGTGGGTGCAAAACTTATAATATGATGAGAGGAAAAGGAAGCAAATGATGATGATGCGTCTTCTGCTAGACTCCTCCCAGACGTTTTCCGTTTTCCTTGTATTTGTATGAGGACGTATGACATAAAAAAGCTTAATAGCTGAAGAGAACACAACGAAATTTTCAGGGTCTGTTTGGTTATCTATTTTCGGCTTTCGGAAATCTTACTCTTCTCGTAAATGGAAAAATAGACATTCTATATATACTCCATATCTTGTATAATAGTAAGCAGCTTTTATGATGTGCGCAGATAAGAAATGGTAAAAGGTTACAGGAATTCTTTGGAGTTATTTGGTTCAACTTTTGTGATCGTTTATTTTGTTTTCCCAACTTCCGACATTCGTTTCGTATCACGTATTCCAAAAAAATCTAAGAAACCAGGACCAGGAGTTTCCTTATAGTACACTTCTTATTATACTGCCTCCTTATCAATAGCCATACAAATGTCCTTCATATTTGAACAAATGCGGTTTCGTAGGAGAAACTGAAGAGGTTCCTCGCATCTTCCCCTCTCATTTGTGGCTCTTTGCTTCCCCGTTTTTGCACTTTCCGACTAATTTCCGGCCGCCTGATGACCATCAACCGCTTGAATTCAATTAACCTCGCAAGCGATGCCTCTCTTTCACACGCTGCTGCCTATTTATTTAGACTATTTGGACTCGCACCAGTAATTTGCTCCGTTTAGCTCTTTTCGGGATTTGACATTGGTCGGCTTTCATTAGTGGCTAGTTGGTTTCAGTCAGTTCAATACCAGTCGGCTCCAAACATCTCATTTCGGCGCCTGAATAGAGACGCACTGATGTTTCTCTGTATTCTCTCTTGTTTACCTGACACAAGCGTTGTGATATGTACTAACTTACTACTTCCATAATGTACGGGAGGAGTTTTGAGCTTTGTGTTCCAATTAACATAATCGTTGGTTTTATACACTTGTTTCTTAAAAACATCACCCAAAATGTTCGTACTGTATACTTCCATGTTTGTTGTGTGCAAACTACTTTTCCTCGCTTCCACACTGGTTTATGAGTAAACAGTAATGTTTGTGAGAGAATCTGGAAAAAAAATCCAGGTCTGTTTTTGATTTTGTCCTGTAAAGCAGACACATATTTTGTATGGATATCTAGGATTCAAGCAAACTTCTCAAGTTGAAGTTCTATCCTCGTCTGATGCTGTATCAGAAACTGTTTCGTAACCATTTTAACTCTCTCTATGGAAAATGTTGAGAAGGAAAAGTGTCACAATGTGCTACCATGGTGAATTTGTTCATAGTCGATCACTGCTACCAGTGAAATTTAAGTTATAAATGTGTGAAACTGTCGTGGGCTTTCGAAAACTTTTGACTTTTCACGATGTTTTTCTTACGTATCAACAAAAAAATACGAACAGTTTTCAAGCCTTTGAAAAACACGAGGTTGTCAACTTAAGGCGAGAGTCGAATGTCGTCAAAAGAGAAGACTCAAACCTGACTTCGACTATCTTCGTCGCTGACGCTCCATCATCAAACTACGAAGAAGCTTTTCTTCGTGGATCTAAAGATGTTTCAAAGGAGAGAGGTTATTCCTGTTTATCTTGGCGACAAAAACCATCTATAAAAACTCTTTAAGAACTTTAAGGACATCCTCTGCATGCTGTTTGGTGTTTGTTCCCACGAGGTTCGTAGAAAAGCGTATCGCACGCTTCGCATCCACGAGCGGACGGTCTGAGATCAATTAGGTCTCCTCGGCAGCATGTTGAAGTAAATGCTAATGAACAGGCTGCGGAAGGAACTGGAATGTGTACAAGAGGGCGCGTTCGCCATCCTCGTGCATGCGCCGCGTCCACGAGCGAGCGGTCGAAGATTAATTAGATCTCTATGCCAACCTATTGAGGTAAAACCTATGAATAAGTTGCTCAGTGGGCAGGAGCGGGTACAAAAGGAGTGCGCTCTAGCGTGTTTCGTAACTTCTGAATCAGTTTCTACGCCGTTTTTTAAATACGGTTAGGGGAAGATGAGCGGAATCTGATCATTTCCGTAATAATCTACAACCCGAACTCTTCGTTTTTCCTGGGATTTCCGTACCATGTCAATGTCGCTGCCTTTAATATTATGCACCATCTCATGCCCTGAATATCTATCATATTCTCCCACAGGCAACGATTCATCAATGGCGGTACGTTTCGAAGCTGCAATATAATCCTTTTCGTTGATGGGTGACGTAGCAGAGTGAATTCAATGTGCTCTGACGACAGCTTGCAAAAATAGAAGATTCGAAATTGGTTCATCAGCTTTGCGGATAGTTGTGCCGAAGAAGTGCGCGCTGGTAGGGCGGCCTCTTCCCTCTCTTTGAGCTCGAGTCGATTTTTTTTTACTTAATAATAATTCCTGTCAACCAACTAGAAGACCGTGCTTCGTTCGATTCGAATTTTTTGGTGTATTTATCAATTTTTGAAATATTTCTACTTTTGACCAACATTAGTTTTTCTTCTCAGATTTTTTGAACAACATAACTGTCGCCTCATGTCAATTTTCAATAATACCACTCACTCGTCAAAGGCTTTTGGTTGTCATTCATGAAGGACTTCTGAGCATATTCATGCAGGTTACTTCATTACAGTGTTAGCTCTGTCGGCGACGGTGTCGAATCTTGCCGAGCAATTTACTGATGCTGTTTTAATGCTCTACCCTTTCGTCTCTGTAAAGTAATGAAATGTTCAATTTTCAAGTTTCTCATTTCTGTTGGTGACGCTGGGATGAACCTTCAACTCTTAAATGTGATTTATTGTTGCGGTTCAAATGTTCGCACGAACGTTCGGAACTGGCGGAGAATCTTATTAAAAAGATTCGCGTGAAGAGCTGAAACTCCGAACGAAAACCAAAGCCATTTTCTTTTTTGCTCCTACCATGACTCGCTTTATGCATCAAAGCCAGAACCCCGCAGGAGTGAATAATTTAAGATGAAACTCATTGTTTGATTGTTGTAAAGCATATACGATGTGGCATGATTGATGTGGTAGATTCGAGAAACAATCATCTTTCGATTCAAAATAGTCTTCTTGTTCTTCGTCTTTCTTCACCTTTCAACACTTTTTTCTCCGAGGCGAATAACCTCACAAGTATTAAGGGTTTTTTTCTTGGGTTCTAGCCTTCTTAAATTTATACGTGCCTTTGTATTTTCATCGCTTCTACTTCTTTTTCAATCGTTTCAAAATAGCCTTCTATTTTTTCTTTGTTTCCGCTAAATGAAAGGAATCTCTCAGATTGAAGATTTTAGGCTATTTTCTTTCCAGGCTAGCTGTTATCGACTAGCTCATTTGCAATCATCGCCTATCCGCTCCAAAACTTGGTGTAAATATAAATCTGTAATCTTTTGTCATACTGTATTGCTTTTGCGAGTGTGTACATCGGAATAATGGCTAGTGAGAGCTAACCGTACCAAGCCAGCATTTGTACAGTTCTGCGCAGTGTTTTATCGTTCTGAGGGTTTGGAAGCCAAGTTGGCCAAGGTCTGTTTCAAAGCACCTACTACGCACTCGTAGAACCACTCACCTCTTTACAACATGGCCCCTCGCAGGGAATACATGGCGTTATTTGGTACAGTATTTATGTACTGAGAATAGTTCGCCAACAGAATCTAATTAGGCGGGTGATTTTGTTTCTCAACAATAATGTTTTCCTTGAAAAACCCAACTTTCGTTCCAGCATAAGGGGAGAGGGAAGGGAGGGAAGGGAAATTGCAGAAGTGCAAAGCGAATTACATGTTGTAGTCAAGAAAGACAATGCGCCACAGTTCTAGATTTAGTAAGACGCGTCACTTAATGCTAGACATATTCTCTGCTTCTACCTGATTCACCTCGTCTTAATTCTAATTGCTACTGCTTTCTATGTCCAGTGATACGCTAACCAAGATTCCAGTTGCAGCCCAACAAGATGGAATTTGGACTAGTATAGCTTAGGTGCTCCTCTGAGGGCGAAGTGGAGAAGTGATTTAAAGTGTTCTTGGAGGAAGCGGACAACGTACAGAGGAATGGATTGATGAGATGGGCATAATAGCAGTCGAGAAACTACATACCACTCAATTTCTCCACGTCTTAAGACATCTGAAGCATTTTTTCGAGTGTTATCTCTGATGAGATTATAGAGGATGGACGTTTCGAGATGGGGAAGTTAAGTGTTCATCAACCAGTCTGCACTAAAATCCTCCTTCAATGAAATTCACAGTGCTCAGTCCGACCAATAACTTTGATTACTTCATAAGAACAGTTTGTTGGACATTCCCTCCTCCCTCCCCTCTTCACCACTCTGCTTTCAAACCACTTTCCCCAACTAAAAGTTTTTCCTTTTCGAGTTCGAGCAAAAACCAGCAGAATGGGTCCATGTAGATTTGAGATACTACGGAACTGCTGTGCTCCGCACGTCTACCTACCTCTGTTCACGCAAATGCTCCATAAGCGAAAACCCGGGTCTTTTTCAACTATGCAAACGGAGAATTCGCATGAACTTCCGGAAAGAAAGCCTAACATGGCTTGATCGTTTTTACATGGCTCTTTGTGATTTCCGGCCGTGCTTATGTGAACATAGAGAAAGTGCATATTCCTATTCCTCATCGCAAGAGGGTTCCAGCCGATATCAGTCCAGTCTTCTCGACATCTCAGATCCCGGCTATGCACGAATTTGTGTTCAAAATGATCGTTTTACTCTAGGCATTGCAATATACAATTAATCATTTATTCCTATTTCCCAGTTTTTCATTAATTTTTTTCCTTGTTTACATTACTTTTGTCGAGTTCTGATCACGCACTTGGATAAATCTTTTAGAAGTGAGCTTCTATTAACCAACGACAATCATCTTTGTCGGGTGCTCATATAAAGGGAGATTTGAGGATTAAAAGATCCTGCTCCAGCTATTTGAGCATGTTTTAGTTTTGGACTTGAACAGAGCCTGACTCGTATCTTTCGTGGAGTGACCACGTCCAGCGTCCCATTCACAGTCGCAGCCAAATGTGTTCAGACTGGCTACCGAGGCGGTTCTGCCGCAACGCATGCTCCTTCTTCTCTCTAAGCTGCTGCAATGGGAGATGCACAACGGTGACTGAGTTGAAAGCACCGGTATCACATGAACTATATTTGGTTTTTATTGATTTCTTACGAGAATCACAGCGAAAACATGCAAAGCTACTAAAAATATATTAAACAGAGGCGAAACGTTCTATGCGTTAAGATTAAAGAAATTTGAGAGTGTAGGTGAATCAGCCTAAGGTTTTATTAGCGGAATTTTTCTACAGAATGACTTTTTCGTGGTTACAGCTAAATATGTATGGTCGGGTCAAAACGACATGAGGCACGATGTGTTGCATAACCGGCTGTACTCAGCAAACTGCAGCGATGGCTATTGCAAGGATCATCCCGCCGCAATGACGGTTGTGCACCACCTCTCCGCTTCGTGCGCAGCCGCTTACGCAACCGGCCCGTGCTTCATGTCGTTTTGGCCCTGCTACAATTCCGGTTTACATCACATTTAACTCGTTCTCTCGCATTTGTGTAAAGAGTAGCCTCGTTCGATTAACTGATGCTTCAGGCGACCCTGATGCCTTAGATTCCTGGATTTGTAAGCAGTGTTTCATGTTTTCGCTTTGGTACTTTGGTACTTGCGAAATACATCCCGAACGAAAGCTACTAGCGGATGAACCCCAAAAATCGAAAATGTCACCGAACGCTACCGCTCTTCTTAGGTTTTCCTGGTTCGAAGGACCCTTCCTCCCGCTTTCATAAAATACTGTCCCTGCACATTAGTTGTACTTGTTTGCTATTTCCGAAAACCTACTTCACCTTAAAGTTTTTCTGCACCACAGTCTAAGTTATCCAGCTCGTCATCATCTTCCTTCGTACCAACGAATTCCGTGGAACTACATTTCAATATTTCTTCAAACCAAGTTCCACGTGTGGTTTCATGAAAGCTAGTTTTTAGCAAGATCCTAATTTCGATAAATATTGAAGACTTTTTCTGATAGTCATTTTGTATTCATTTTTCCTTATCCCATCACTTTGATTCAATTGCGTTTTTGAAAACGTTCATAAGACGTTCTTCCTAACAAGTTTCTCTCAATCGAATATCGCTCATAAAAATTGCAATCGTTTATCCCTTTAGACCATTCTCTCGGGAAAAGTTAAAAAGATCGTTGCAATCGAATTTATGTGATGTGAACGTTCTGCATTTCCTCTTGATGTAAAAGAACACCATTTCATTCCCACTGCTGACTTGCAAGTTTTGCAAACAGCAGCTTCTTCAGGAGTGCCCACAAACGTCGCATTTCTGGGAATTGCTCATCTGGGACGTTTACTCCGTCACACTACGTCATCGTTCTTGGACGATTTCAGCAATGAATTGCAGCGGACGCGTCGCGCTCATTCGGATGAACGTGGACTAACCAAGGTGGAAGTCTCGGTTACTGCTATAGCAAAAAGCCTGCTGATACTTTTGTCCAGAATAAAGAAACAGGGTGTGTGTGTGTGTGTGAGGGATTGTAGGGTTCCACTATGTTTTGCGTCACTTTGAACGGATGCCAGAACGCTCGCATTTTTACAGGGTACGAGTCGTTCCGTTTACAGCCCCAACATGTTCATTATGCGTGTATTTGCTCTTCGCCTGGCTCAAACGCACTGATCACTTAACGGAAAGTACTTGCTTTTATTTCATACCGTTTGCTTTTTTAAAAATGTTAATTACATATATGTACTTAGAACTAGTTATTTGATTGCAGCATCACAGCTGTCAATAAAGCACTTTTTGAAAAAATCCAAGATAATTAGTTCCAAGAATATATGATTTTTTTACGTTAATATATTCTACAAAAAGCAGACTAATAGCTAAATATTCACAATGTATACGTTATTGCAAGTGATTTGATATCTCTCCTAGCTTTAAATCCATAGCTTTGAAGATGTTGAAAATTTGATTAATGCTTCAACTCCAGGAACGATCGACATTGGTAGCTTAAAAACTTTTCTCTTAATAAATCTGCAAGGAAACTATTTGTTATGGAATGTCTTTGTCTATCGAATTTTTATATCTACGTTTTCTATGTCTATTACTATGCCTCTACACGTTGAAGTCAGGGTAATGAATCCTTTGAAACGCTCCTGAAGGTATCTCGAAGGTCTCTTCTCATCTCTGCTACATTTTTCTCCAATGAGGCCCGCAGCGTGCACCAGCAGTCAGACCGTGTGTAGATCTAATAGCACCACGTGAAACCAATCCAGCGTGAGAGAGCGGCGCTGCACGCTTAGTGCCATCACGTGGAAGACATGTTCCCGTTTGGCTTAGTATTCACGAGATTACAACAAACAATCCGTGCAACGTCCCTGTGAGAGGTCAGGATAATAATATTATTGACTTTTCTAGGCTTTCCTGTTCCTTAAAGTACGTGTATCGTAAAAAGTTCAGCAGTAAGCCAGAAATAGAGTATATTGCCATGTACATATCTTTTCATATGGTTCTCGTTATTGCCCTGGAAATAAAATCGTAACTGCCACGCGATCATTAGCAATGCTCTTGCTATTTTACAGGGATGAAAAAAACTTACGAGTCCCAGTTAAGGTTGCAATTTTCAAAGCACGATCAGAACATTCTTCGGGAACTCCCTTCGGCCTATTACTTCTGGATATAACATACTTGCTAATAATAGATATTTGGTCCGTCGTAGTTGAGTTTTTTTTTTTTTGCAACACCGCTTTCTATAACGTTAGAATTTTTTCCGAAGTGAACTGAGCTCAATTTTCTTTCAGTTCAATCCTTTTCTGAAACCAGAAAAAAAAACTGTTGGCAAAATGCTTGTAGCTTCTAAGTTTTGATAGAGTTCCCTTAAATCTTAATCTTTTCTGAAAGGGCGCTCTGCAACGGTAAGAGGCTGCCATTGCTCGCACTATCGCGGTCACTTCTTTGCTACATCAACTGATCCACAGAAAGCCGCATAACATCTGGAGTTTATATGTGCGATGTAAACGATGTAATAAAGGGAGGTGAGGAAATAAACAACACAGATGGGAATTTCAGAGAAGAAACCCCGTCAATAATGCTTCGCGAACAACTGAGTTTGTTCATCACATGCGCTGTGAGTTACCGTTTTCTGTTAGGTCCAGCTGTGCCACCTTCACTTTTATTTCTTACAGAAATATGCCAAGGAAAGTATTTAATTGAGAAAAGCTTAAAATTCTCCGACACTACTTGCAAACCCTTTTCTATGATGATTCCTTACTTCCACCAATGTTGAACAAAATCTATATATTTTTTTCTTAAGAAGTGGTTTTGTGAATTCAAGAACGTGATGCACGTCTTAGATGTTAACAAAAATAGGGATTTCTCCACTGTTTCTTCCTTCTTCCACCTTCTTTGCTCACCGTTTGACTGCAAGCCATATAAGACGCAGAATAAAATGGATGCGGTTCCGGTGCAATCAGCACCCAAGTAGGATCCAGGACACCCAGGATCCAGGTCAAGATGAAATTGGGCTGACCAAAAAACCCGGTAAATTCAGTATGACACTGACACACTTTTTTTTTTATTTTTAAGGCAGCATATCCTTCTAATTATTGAGATTCAAGAACTAATTTGAACGATATTGCTTGTTTAGACATAACAGAAATTGAATAGATCTCATGTTCGACCTTCTTTGAGTCTTAGCATCGTAGAGTTGGACTCTGCACTACTTTTTCAGAAGAACCAAGACCGTCATCGATTTTTTTTATTCTGACAAACGTTTCAGCATCGTCCTTTCTTCAAAGCCTGGAAAATCAAAGACACGTGTGATCTACCCCCTCACAGAGCTTGTCATCCCACAACGTATGATTTAGCAAACGGATTGCTAAATCATACGTTGTGGGATGACAACATCAGAGAAGCAGACGATCGGCATTCACGGTGGTAGCCCAAAACCGTGATGTTAGCGGATTACCAGTTGTTAGTTGGACTGCTAATAGTAACTAATAATGATGCACCCTTACGGTATCTGACTCCGTAGGTCAGGAACAGTAAACGTGTTGGTATCGCGCCATCTCATTAGAGAAACGAAGCATTTTTCTTCACGATTCTGGATCGGACTTTTGGGTTTTAGAACGCTTCCGGTTTCCACGTCAGAAGGTTTGAATCGCGCGCGAAGACCGTCGTCGTCAAAGACACAGTTAGGTTTTCACAAAGCCCCTAATAGATCCGATTGCGAACTAGCTGTTTCTTCAGTCTTTCTCAGTATAATGAGTACCCAGCAAAGGTTTCCCATTCAAAACGGAGACATGTAACTGAGCTTACGACAGGGCGATGGCCAGGATTCGGTCAGAGTGGTGGACAAACTGTGAACCTGAAAAAACAGATAGTCTGCAATCGTACTTATGACAGGCCTTGTGAGACACCTAACTGTTTCATTTGTCCAAATGGAAAGCAAAGGGATTGCGTGGTTTTGGAAGTCATCTATCTTATGACCTATCAGTCATGTAGTGGTGAGTACATATATTGTTGGAACAGGATGAACCTCATGTAACCGGGTCAAGGAGCAACTAGATGAGCTTGTTAAATCAAATCTAGGATCATTTAAGTGCTAATCGCAGACAGTTTCATAACAACACCCCTTTCAAGATAGGAGTGAGGATATTGCCACCCGAATCAGACGTTTTGGTGCGAAAAACATTGGAAACCTTCTATATTACAGCCAAAAGTCCGATCATGCATCGTAAAGAAGAATGCATCGCTGAGCAACGAACTGGCGCCATATCAACACCTTTACGGGTTCTGACCTACGGGGTCAGATGGAAGGGGCATCGTTACTAGTTACTACTTGCGGCGCAACTAATAACCGCTACTCCGCTATCATCACGGTCTTATGGATACCAACGTGAGCGCTTATCTGCCTCTCCGATATTGTCTTTGAGTAATCTGTTTGCTAAGTCATATGTTGTGGGATGACGAGCTGTTTGATAGTGTATATCACAGCTGCACTTGATTTTCCAGGCTTTGAAGAAGGCGATGACGCCAAAACTTTGGTCGGAATAAAGACCAATAAGAATCTTGGTTTCGCTCAAAATAGTACGTACACAAAGCCATTGTTTTAATGACTTATCAAAAACTTTTTATATTTAATCATCGCTCTCCGTATAAGCGTTTGTTTCCTTAATTACCAATACCCGCACTTGATTTCTTCCCCTTCATCGAGTTTTTTTTTGTTAGCAATGTATTTATTATGCTGAATTTCCAACACCAGAACTTTTGGCCCTTCGACATTGAGTTATTACAGATAATTCTAAATAATTGTTCAAAACACATCGACAGAACGAATTCTTTTGCCTTTTCGCAACAATGACTGTTTCTGACTCTCAGAAATATCTTTTTTACCTCTCTCTTTGTTTTTGGTAACCTGGTATAGAAACTGATAGGAATTCGGTACGGTGGGGATTATTTTAGCCCGTCAAGTCGTAGGTAACAGCCTTTGGTTGCGAACAGTGCTCCAGACTAGGACTCTTGCTTCCGTGCAAAGATCCATGCACGTGATAGTGGGTTCAATGCAATTACAGTAGCTATGCTAATTCTGCGATAGAAAATGTAAGAAGGCGGACGTGCGTTTTTCTCTTCCCTTTGCTTGATTCATTTTGTTACATACCGTTAGGGGTGTGCCCCTCCGAGACCGCAATAACTGCCACCCATATGGGTGGCCGGACTTCAGAAGTGAAGACTTCACAAAGTACATAGGATATCCTTTTTAAGAAGCAATTCTCCCGCAACTGAAAGCAGCTTATCTGAGTATGGAGACGTTTGATAACAGTTCATAATAGTTACGAAAGCACCGTCCTTTCAGAAACAATCGTAACTTTTCTAGTTTTGTGACCTGAAAACTACAATACTAGCAACTGCCATAGTTTGCTTGTTGCAACATTGCACTCTAGAGAAAAGAGATAGTTATGAGGAAGAACAAAGTTTCAGGACTGAAAAATTTATCATGTATTGCCAACACTTGCTCTATGATTGGGGCCAGAAATAAAAGGCGGTAAAAATGAGCATATGATGTTTCGAAGGCCAATTATTTTTTATTTAAAAATTAATTCAGGAGCTAAAACATTGTCGAGAATTACGAGTGTTCTAAAGGAATACCGCACTATAGATACATATGTTCCAGCCAGGAGAAAATTTAGTAGGGGATTTCTTCCGAGAGTTCGACTAATTAACTTTAGATATGACACCTCTATGGGCAGGTGTAGTGTAGCGGTTGGAGTTTCCTCTTCCTGCACGATCGATCAGAGGTTCGAATCCATTCTAGTGCTCACCAAGCCTCTTATCCCTTCGGGGTCGATAAATTGGTACCAAATTTGTCTGGGAGGTTAAAAACACGGACTTGAACAAACACTAACCACCGCAGGTCATTGCTTAGGGCAGTTGCACGTTCGTAAACCTCTAACGATTCTGAACTGAAGTGCGGGCGCATCCCAAGCGGATTGATTAACGTCAGAAACTTTATCATTATACACATTGTACTTCTGCCAATTGTTGGAAGTTTTGGAATTCTCAAATGTTCAGATGAATCGAGTGCCGAAACACGAATATGTAACTATAACTCTACTTTCTTGCATTTAATTCGCATCTATTATTATATAACCCCAAAGCGCAATCATCTGTGAGCCATGCCCATTAAATCGTGACCGCAAGTAGTTCAAGAAATGAGTGCTTTTGCACGAATTTCTTGGAGCTGAGATGAAACCTAATTGATAGACCTCGTCTTCACAAATGGACTGATGTCCATGTCGAATAAAATCTAATGATACGGGATAAAACGAAGCGAATCAAGTTAGGGAGAAAAAAGCAAAAAAAAAGTGACTGATATTTTCCCCGTTCTCTGGTGGAGAACTAGCGTGTGGATGAGTTTGATACCGTATGCGCAGGCGGCAGTACCAAGAAAAACGACACAATTGGTGATGGAAAATACACTGATTTCAAATTCCCCTCGAAAAGAAAGGAAAAGAAAACTGCACCTAGTTGTTAAGTTTCACGCGGTCTATGTGCTCCCAACCATAAGTAAAAAGGGGGGTACCCTCGTTTAATGAGCTACTAATAAGAAAATATCATATTTGAACGTAATACTTTTACTTATATGTAATACTATTTTATTATTACATATTTATATAGTATATTACATATCCAAGTGGTAGCTCTTTCGTTGAAAAAGTTGTGAGTAACGAATTAAATAAAGAAAGAAAGAGGGATGATTCTCTCAAGTGACTGGTGGCTACATTCAATACAAGAACTCTGAAATAGTTCTACACCCATTCACCCATTCAAAGCAAACATGCTTCATACTCTCTCTCCCTCCTTAATGTCTTAAACCACTTCTTGCTCCGCTGCTGATTTCACTCTCTTCTAATTTAGAGAAGATCGAACTGTGATTTGTCCTGCATGTAAATCTTTTTTCCTCGTATATTCTTCATAACCTCCAGTTTTGTTGTCACTTCCACGTCATCCTGAGAGCCCCAAGCCAACGCTTGACAAATCTTCCTCCATGTATAAATACGACGTAACTCCCGTTCTCATTGACAGAATATTACTTTTGTTTGATTGTTCAGTTTTTTTCAAGCCGTCTCTACTTTTCATGATCATTCTGATTAGAGCAATTAAACATTAATTATGATAGTGACCGGTCCATAAAGCATGCGTGCAAAGACACATTTGTTCTATTCAAAGAAGCGTTGTTTCTGATTCTGTTAGCAAACGTTCGAAGCGTTAGCGAAAACATAGATTAGTCTGAAATCCAAAAAAAGCTCTTGTATTTACTTTGAAGCTTCACAAGCAAACAGGGCTGTAAATCCCCGGAAAAGATGTTTATTTTTACGGTATCGCATAAAAAATTGCTTTGAGCACATTATACTTCAAGACGACCACACTGTTTCACTTTATGGCTATTTGGTAAAGAATAGTAGACAAAGTGTCTGGCATCAATCACTTCGCCTGGAATGTGCCAAGCATTCACTTCATTTCAGAAACGTTTGAGGCTTACGAACGCGTTTCTAGCCTGCCTTGTGACTTGCGGGGGCCAACCGATGTATCAAGTCAACGTTCTTATCCTTCCAGACAAGTCCAGCACCAATTTATCCACCCCTGAGGGATGAAAGCCGTCGTTGGCTCTATGGCGATTTCGAACCATCCCCCGTGCAGCCTGCTTGTTTTTAGAAAAAAAAGTTTGTATGTTGTTTCCAAATTTTATCTTACCATTTCTTCATGACGTCATTGTGTGGGCTCTATCATGGTATGATTCCAGCGAGGCGTTATCACAGCGAAATTTCTTATTTTTGTCTGTGCATAAGGGGTGTGCTTTTCAGTTTTTTCAGGGTTCAAGAAATCTGCTAAAGAATTTTCCATCGTGTCAAAACTAGACTATTAGTTGCATCTGACAGCAAGCAGTTTCCTCCTTCAAGCAATATACCAAGCAAGCGTTGCACGCAATGTTTCCTGCACAAAACGAGTGACGGATCCGACAAAAACCACATTTTATTGGAATGAAGTTAGATATCGCATTTGCGAACCATCTTCTCCTACTGTAACTCACCGGTACTTCTAAGCGCTTTTGTTTTACAAGTCGTCTTCTGTGAAAAACTCTCCTCTGTTTTCGTTCCTTATACACATGTGTAGTACCGCAACTGTGGATGTACAAAATGCGTCAACACTTTACTTCTGAGGATAACTGACATAACATGACATTTACGGAAAAACAAATACGGTAATATTTAGTAGATCTGGTTATCGTACTTTGCGTTGTGGAAATAAGATTTATTTTATTTTATATATCAGGCCTATTTATCGAGCCCAATTATATAAAACTAATATCCACTGAGTATCAATTTAATTTGAATTTTTGAACCGAAAAAAGTAAAATCGGATCTACTTTGAGAAATAAAAAAAAACTTTGATAGACCAATAGCACGGTCATAAAGCATTAACAAATAGTGGAGACTTGTTTTATTCATGATAAGGTGGACTTGAAAGCCATATGAAACTTGTCCACAATGTAATAATTTTTGAAATAAGAATAAAAACGTGAAAAGTGGACAGTAATGCGGAAAATAGATGTGAAATAACTACGTAGGTGGAGGCGTGAACTGTAAAAGACATTACTTTGTCTAAATGTGCTTCCACCAAACATTACGGATAAGAGTCTGACGGGTACACGCGTTGCTATGTACGTGTCCTGCAATACGTCAAAAACCCAACTGCTGTGTTCAAACCTCCAAACTGCTTATTGAACAAGTACTATGCGCTTTTATTTCCAGGAAACACCATACTGACTCGCTATAAACTGAATTCTTTTCTCGCATTCTAAAATCAAAAGCGAACATCAATATATCAAATACATCTCTTTATTTTTCAAAATTCAAAATCGCGCAAAGGAAGATATGAATCTACAACCAACAAATCCATCAGAAAAGTTTTTTTTAACATAGAATAGGCTCATAGAGGTTAAAAGCAACAGAATAATTTAGTATCTTCCATAGCCTCATTGTGTGCCAGTTACATCGAACTTTTCTCTCTCGCTTGACAAATCCTCGGAAAATTTAAGAAAATGTCCCAGAGCCGCAGAAAAAACATGCACCAATCACCCTTCCCTTAATAAGAAGACTGCAGGCAGAGATCGATTGCGACACCTCTTTTTTGAAATTGGAAAGTTTGTGGCCTTAGCATTCATTTGAAAAAATGAAAAAAAGAGGAATACCGACATCAGTGACCTCGTAACTCTGTTACTCTTATTGCAAGAAGATTGAGACCTTCTTGTTGTCCAAGTTTCCGTAATCGTAAAGTAATGGTAATCGCAAAAAAGCGGCATCTAAGATAATTTTTATCGGTTGCTTTATTAGCTGTGCCAGAAATGGATTTGCCGATGTTGAACCGATCAATTTCCCGTCATTGACAAGAATTAGGGCTGTAAAGTAAAGAAATGAGTTAAGTTCCACAAAGTTGCAGCCATAAATACTTTTGGAACCTAATACATCTTGCATTTTGCAGTAATTTTCTTTTCCTTTTCAGAATGAATGGATCCTCTTCCACTTCTCTTGGTTAATCACAATCCGCTGCTTCACGTACAGCTTGAGCCTTTTGCTCTAGACACAAAACATCAAAGACTTCGTAACACTTCATGGTTTTTGAAGAAAAAGGCATTCGTCTTTCCCAAGTCCCTTCCTGTTTCCATTATACCTAGATGGCTATGTGTTGCGTTCCAATGAACAAAGTTTCTTTAAGCTGCAGTAGGACATCTTAGTAGCAACTCGGGAAGAACTACTCCATCAAATTTTTAGTGGGTACCAAAAAAAGATTGCTGCAAATGTATTTCAGCATATTCTGTAAGGAAAAAGTGGTAGAGACGAGCGTGGACGAGTATCGATGTGGAAAGTTGATTCCCTTGGAGGATAGTTTATTATAATGGTATATGTATGTATTCGACAAAGACAAATTGCCTAGACATGTCATACTCACTGCTTTTTTTCACATCTTTCCCGAATGTTCCACTGTTTGAATCTGGCTACAATAGGCTTCCTTTCGCTCATGTTAAGTAATTCTAATAGTTAAGAAGAGAAATTGGGAGCTAATAACAAAAAAAAAACGCTTGTTTAAAATATAATATTTCGTTCCGGAGATAAGAAAAAATCTCTATCCGTTCCACGAAAAGTGAGTGTTTCGATTTTTGTTCGTTTGTTTTTTTCCTATACAGTGAGTTTCTGCAATGACCGATACATGACTGGAAGGGGACTGTCCATGTTCCACTCCTCAAAGGAATAACAATAGCTTGTAATCATGCAATCTCAGCTGAAAACATAGATGGAGATAAAGTGAATGACGTTGATCAGTCCCGCTGGGGAGGCGCCTGGTACTAATTTATCGATACCGGAGGGATAGGGCTTGTTTGAGACAAGGGCAGATTCGAACCATTGATCGTACATTGAGAGTTAAACCTCTTACCGGCTGTGCTACGCATAACCTAAAGGTTACATGTTCCTACAAAACTGTTGAATTCTTGAGTAAAATACTAGATAACTACTATTATTACGCATCAAGTTCATCTCACGATGTGGACCAGGGAACAATCTTGCGACATTTTTTAGCAAGATGGTGGACAATCTAAACAGTAGTTTACCTTTAGCTAGGTTTAAGATTCCAGGAAGTTGGAAATACCGTGGGTGAACTTCTTCTCAGGTTGAGAGCCCCTGCTAGAGGAAGTACCTTTGCTAGACAAGTACAAGAGAAAAGTTCCCTCCTCGAAATTTCGACTCAGTCGTCATTTTCGACAGAAGAATTGAAAGAATAGTAATTAAAGTAGAAGAGAATTGTTATCAGCAGTGGATACGTGCATACATACGTACATATACATACATGCACACATGCATATACGTATAGGGGAAGACCAAAGTTCAGCAATTTTTTTGTCATCGAGCTTTTGCACAGATTACTCATTTTCCTTTGTGTAGGTCTCTAATATAAATCAGAATTAATTCAAGAAATTTAATTCTGGTTAAAAAAAAGAGGCTATGTAGTTAAGGGGAAAATGAGTTTCAGATTTGTTGAAACTAAACGAATAAAATCTTAGCAATTTTCCAGTTCTTGTATTGCTTGCATAAATTTGCCCTTTTCTGATGTTCTCCTGATGTTCTCCTCTTTCTTATCTAATTTCTTTGTTTAATGTATGAGTAAAAGGGAGGACTTTCTTCTAAGTGTGCAAAAACCAATTACCTGAGCCAGTTACGTGGGGTACAGTAAGAGGAACGTTGCTGTCCGCTGTGATGTTCATCCGAGTACTGTTATTGAAGATTTTCAACGTTTTGAGAAGTAGAAGAAATTGATGTAGAACATCTCCGACTACTCGGACATGGAAGTCTAGCTAAGGATAAACCACTATCAAGATAGTTTACCTTGCTTGCAAAAAATGTTGCAAGGTGATTCATATAGGTTGGTGGCGGGCTTAGTGAAAGCTAGGTTCAGCGAAGCTGATTAATATGAGGAAACTACTTGCTGCTCCAGCATACCTACTGTGCCAGTACCCTGCACGCTGGGCTCTGCCATGTTAGACGGTATGGGACCGTTGAGAGACGATAAAATATCAGGTTTGTCAGAATGTCTTGTATTCTACGCCGAAGCGACATGTGCACGGCTGCCGTGAAGACAACACTAAACACTACCTAAAAACACCGACTAACACACCCCTCTTTGTCTCACGAATAAAGTTCTTTGTCTGCGGGCATGGTAATCGTCCAACGGCTCGACCCTTGCGACACAAACTCACCTGATGATCCACTTGACGTCTCAGTAGTACCATCCTTGCGAAGTGGTTCTGATCGCCGTTTATGGCAATGAGGGAGGTTAGAAAGAAGATACGACGAGTGCACAGTCAGAGACTTTTTTTCCAAAGCCATTTGGACTGTGCACTCGCACACTGAAGAGGATTTAAACATGAACAACGCTCTGCTCCGTATTGCATTACGAGCCTGTGCTGAAGGCGCCTCACAGCCGCGCACAAAAAAAAAAGTTGGATTGAGTCTTGAAAGACACTAAAGAATTACATGGAGGAAGCAGGACTGTGAGGCTTGATCCGAACGAATTATACTCTGAGCGGTTGGTAGCAATCACCTGCTGCAGAAAAGCTTTGCAGGGGATGTTTCAAAATACTGGCAGACGAAAATTCACAATGAAAAGTGCAAAAAAAGGACAGGTCTCTTCGAATATTATATCCTTTTAAGGGTTTTGCTTAACAAAGACGGGAATCGCACCTCTTCATATTGTGAGATCATCACGAGGGTGTTCTTTTTAAACCTTTTCTGTTTTTTCTTCCAATTTCTGGTCAAGAGCATGAAACCTGGGACAGTCTCCGATCCTGAGTTTATAACAGCAGTTATCCCCGGGCTGGTGGACAACCGCTTCATGTAATTCTAGTGGTGCATATGACGTCCGAAGAAAGTATTCCAGACCAATGAAGGATCTCGCGAACCATTTTTATCTATAGGAAAGGTGACCAAGACGACCTTCGTAACTACCGTCAGATATGCTTGCTGAGTGTGTTGTACAAAGCTTTTACCGATGTCAACCCTTATGCGCATATCTAGGACGCTGCATGGAGGTTATCTTGACGAAGAAGCTGGATTCCGTTAGTGGCTCAGCTGCATAGACTACATCCAGATAGTGTCGACTGTCATAAAGGGTCATAGAGGGTCATAGAGGGAGTAACGCCTGGCCACTTGCCCTAACCTTCATCGATTATGAGAAAGCCTTCGACAGCATAGAAACGAATACAATACTATCAACTAATGGCTAATCAAGGTGTGGGCATGTCATATGTGAGGACATTAACCAATTACTGCAGTAGATACACCACTATGACCACTTGTATCACCTGTACTCCCGTTCTTAATCGATTTGCTCGAATGGGCACCAGTAATACTTCCATTGATCGATCGCCCGCAAGCGCTGCCCAGCGGCATCTCTTCTCGCGAGGAACTCGATGAGCATTGCACTATTTTGAGCGACTTTATGAAGAGGTCTGACAATCGGATCGGAGGTCTTCCTGCGGTACGCTTGATGTCGCGTGATATTCAGTCGCTTACGGCTTATCCAACGATTGTTGTCGCATCACGTGTTCGGCCCACCTAATGATATTCTCCTTGGCATATGCGCCAGCGCCTCCGATCTTCTATCGGTGAAGTAGAACTTCGAATCCCTTCCTTCACTCGCGTCAAGCGGGACACTTCTAGAGTAGAGGCGCCTTGGTTGTCGGACGCCTCCATTACCGCTTCGGTCAGTGTATCAAAGGCTTTCTTCAAATCGATGAAAGTGAGACACAGCGGCATCTTGTACTCTCGCGATGCTTCTACGAGTTTTGAAACCTCTATGTGTCGTATCGTATCGTACTGGTCGTACTGAACCCTTTTCAAAACCCTGCTTGCTTGCATAGCTGTCCTTCATCTAATGTTCTATCTATCCTGTTTAGAATTACTCTTGTAAACGCCTTGTAGATGACAGACAGTATGCAGATTAGGCGATAGTTGCCGATGACTTGTACGCCTTCTTATAAAACAGCACAGTCTTGCTGTTTTTTCATTGCTTGGGAACCTTGCATTCCGACAGATCACAACGAGTGAAGAGCCTCACCAGTGTGTTGATAAGGACTGACGATAGGTACTCTAGATGTTGAGGCTTGATTGTGTCAGGACCGGGTGAAGTACGTTTCTTCACCGACATGATAGCATGTCGGATGTCGGAAAGACCTCCAAAAGACCTTTGGAATGACATGTTCATCTTCCCTCAGATGGTGAGGAGGCAGGTGGACATGGCTATCGAAGAAATCTGGGGTCCAGAGAGCAGTCATTACTGTTTTACGATTGACGAAGTTCCGATGGGCATAGCGAATGCTCTGTCCTGCTTCTGCAGCTTTAGCCAACACTTCTGCTCTTCTCTCTTTGAGGTCTTCTTTTATCCCCTCTTTGCAAAACTTTGCGACGGGTTTGTGGTTGCCTGCAGCTTGTGCAACTCCACGCTGACGTATCAGTTCTAGAGTTTCCGTAGACAGGTGTCTCTTGGTGGTTTCGGAACTCTTCGCTTCCCTCGTACAGTCGTGTAGATGTTCTACAAGCCGTTCAGATTCGTCGATGTTGTCCATGACGGTATCCTCCCTAAAGCCGACAAACGAAGCAAAGAGCTCACAGTCGATGTTGGTTCTGGGAGTTCGCTTTGTAAACTTTGCGGCTTTTTCTCCTCTCCCTGTGGAAAAAATCTTCCTCGACTCCCACGTCCAGTGTAAAGAGGAGGGCTTCTGGAATTGCGATTCTCATGAATGGTATTAATCGCCATGATGAACTCGGAAAGCCTCTCTCCATTGAAGGCCGTGAGTTCCGATATGAAGCTCTTTAGGCGTTCTTCTAAGGCAAATTTTTGCGTTAAAATCACCAATTCACAATAACCAATCACCGGCCTGCATCATCGCATCTTCAATGGCCCCATCCGAGGCAAGCGTAGGAGCGTTGTAAGTACAGATTGTCAACCCAGTCCTTTTCCGTTTTGGTAGCCTATATGACTCCTGCAACCCCGTCTTTCCTGGCGGTACCGTACCAGGCGTTTCTTTGGAATCGGGAGACTATTTTCTATTACTGTGACGTGCGTAAAATTCTAAGACCCATGGGCAGGCTGCAAGCTTTTAGTCAATGAATTTTTGGAGAACGTTGCGTTCTCTCGGAATGAACATATGGAGCTTATTTGTTGGAGGCGACTTCAAACCGCCTCCCGTGCACCTTTCAGACAGTCGATTGCAGGCTTTTGGCAGGACTGACGTACGGGATACATATTAGTAGTAGTAGCTGTATTATGAGCCGGTCCTAGCACAGCAGAAACAGGGAATCTATCCCATCAATCCACCTTGGTCTCAGGCCAGGTGCAAGGTCGCTTTTTTGGTCCACGAAAAGCCACCTATCGAGCTGGAGGTGAGCCACGTAGCCTCGCTATTAATCGGCTGTGATCCATCTAATGAGGGAGATCCGTGGACACCACTATGATACACCGCCCAATCACCACACTATATCTGCACTACATCGCTGGAGCTGCATTACCGTGGATAATTAAATTGCTTGCTTGGAAAGAACGGAGATACACGTTGATAGGAAATTCCTCTAAAGATCTCGTTTCGCGGTTGGGAATGTTTTATTTCAGGAAAGTTTCAGTTAAAGGCATCACCCCACAAATCTGGGGTGGAACGGGTTTTAGGGCATTTAATTGGCAGCACCGGAACTGTTTCTTACGACGACTTCTGTTGCGATGCGCAACCGTTGCACCTCGCTCCTCCTGCGTCTCGTCCGAATGGGTTTTCGACAGATCTAAAGCGGAGCGGGGCACAATAGTTGCGCATTGCAACAGGAGCCGTCGTAAGAGACAGCGTTCCGGTCTTCCGTCAACACTGATTCAGGGAGAGATGAACAGAATCACCCTCTTCCCCACTATCTACGACCGCATGTAGGCATTATCCTCGTGAAACCCGTACCACCCCAGACTGGTGGAATGACGGCTTCAAATAGAGATGATGATAAGGAGATTAGGAAAAGAAATTAACAGGGAAGAGAATAGGATAGCATGGTTAAAATGACATCAAGGACGGTGCAGTTGCAAATATATTAAACAGAAGTGCTTTTTTCTACATGTTAAGATTGACGAAATGTGAGAGTATGGGTGGATTAGCATAAGGTTTCATTACTGGAATAACTCTAGAAAACAAATTTCTTCGTGGTTACAACTGAATATGTTTGACCGAGTCAAAACGACATGGAGCACGCTGTTGTAGTATAAGTGTGTGCGCAAGAAGCACGGCGGCGGAGATAGCGGTTGGAATCGAGGTGGGAACATTGCGATCTGCAGCAATGGGTATTGCAAGGATCCTCAAAAACCCGCAAACCGTTGCGTACCACCACTCAGTTTCGAGCACAGTTGCACAGTGCTTCATGTCTTTCTGACCCTACTTTAAGTACTAGAAGTGATGTGGTGATGATATGAAAAACCAGCGTCTTGCAGTGAGCTCAACTTTCAATGGAACATCTATTGACATATGGCAAACACTGAAAGAAAGTAGGTTCATGCTTGATACGTGAGGTTCGAGCTCTAAACGTTGCGGATTGTACTGTAGGTGAGAAACGTTCCGTAGCAAGGAAGAAAAATGTAGTAATATAATTCGCTTCAAATTAAATTTTATTCGATGATGCAAAGCAGTTTGATGGCAAAATATTCCTTGCCCCTGAGAAACTGGGAAATAGTAGAGTCTCTGTGGACTTATCAACTATGACGCCATTGAAATGAGAAAACGCATTGCATTATTCATGTTGTTAGCAATTCATCTACTCCACTCCCTAACTTTTCATTTCGGCTGTGTGAACTCAATCTACTTGAGCAGTTTTTAGCTATTCCGTGGTACTCCAGTAAAATTATGTTCTTTTCAAAAGTAGAAAGTCATGCAGATGTGGCCCATTTGGCCACGAATTATTAGCTAACTTATCTTTTCTAAGCATGTAGTTGTCTGATAACGGTGTCGGAAATCGGAAAAAGAACAAAAGAACTTTTCTTCAAGTGTAAATCCTTTAGCGTTAGTAAAAAAACTACATTTTCTTCCTTCTGCTCCAAATGACCTTTATGTCCGTAGTCATTGGTTAAATAGCCTAGCAAAAACACTCATCGTTACCATAATGGCAGTAGTTTTCAAGTCCGGTGTGCTGGTAATCCCTTCCTTATTCTTTGTCCGGAAATGTATTTTTTTCAAATACCCATATTTTTCTCATGAATATATTAGTGTATTCATCTCTTTGAGATATTGACAACATTAGCGATGCTGACGTTTTAGGACAATAATCGTGAAAACATAGCAATATTGTGTAGTTTCGCACATCTTTTGTCCCTAGCCATGCAATCCTGGTTATGTTGGTTTCTCTACATGTAAACAAAGTTCTGCAAGAGCTTTAGCATGCTTCTGTCCTCATTTTGTTGCAAACATAAGAATGAAAGAGCGTCCTTTGACCAATGCGCTAGGGATGAACCAACGCGTTGGACTTCAACTCAGAATCGTTTGAGGTGTACGGACAGGAGAGGCTCAGTTCAAGCACAACAAACGGCAATATATAGACACTGGGGAGATGGTGGCATCCGTGCGGATTCAAACCATTTGCTGGTTAAATGATGCAGAATCCCTCACCACTGCTCCGCACCCTTCTACTCGGTCAAGTGTCTTTATACTTCAACCTTTTCTTCCATTTCCTATCTCCCCGTTTTTATTCTCTACCAAACGCGATTAGTAGTTAACGGATGACAGATGAGGGAGTTGCCAAGTTCCCTCGTTTGAGCTTCACCCGACCTTACTCGACGTGGAAGCACCTAGGATTTGATGAAAATATCCTACACATGTTTTTCTTTGAGCAATAAAAGGATTGCAGCCGGTCCTGCAATTTCTTTCCAAACATAGCGCTCTTTAGATTGAATTCAAATAAGTAGTTGAATAAATAAACACCAGTTGTACCGTGCCTTGTTAAGTTTCGGCATAATAGACATTGATCGAATTGAAATTAAACCTTGATACAGGTGGAGCAATGGTAAAAATTGAAACAAATGTGTGCTCGGATAGGTTTGCCCTATTGCAATGAATTAAATTAACGTTTGCCGAACAACTGTTGCTCTGACCATATGTAAACATTCACTTTCATATAAAAATTATGTTTGCATTCATTAAGGCAATGAAATTTTTGTAATTTAATCTTGACATTTTTGAAATTCTTGCTACAAAAATTCTTGTAATTACAATTCTTGATTCATTTAATTGCTTCCAGTGGTGAGCACAAAAACAACCAAACAAGATCCACAGATTTTCACACTCTATCACCTCTCCCATCCATTATTTTGGGTAAACATAAGTGGAAAATTTGCAAAAATTGAGGGCTTTTAAAGCATTTCCTACCAATTCATCTTACTCGAAAATGCCCCTCTTTATTATTTCATGAATGTGTTGAATGAAAAGAGCGAATGTTTAGTTTAGTTTTGTGTTTACATTTAATTTATTCCTTGGGAAGAAATTTTTGTAAAACGCGTAGATTATCTTAAGGGGAATAGCGCCTAAGCCAATAGCCAGTGAGGATTTCTGAAATACGCATCCGGCTGATCGCGCAATTTTTTTAATTAGTGAAAGAGGTAAAAATTACATGAGGTTATTTAGAACAAAACATAGCATTATGTGTTTTTCCTTGCATTGAAAAACTAGTTTTTTTTCTGGTGTCTATCCTAACTTTCAGTTTCTTTCATCCTTTTTATTTAATTGTTCACATTTTTGTTTTATTATCGCCAATTTTATTTATTTTATTTGTTTTTATTTTCAGGGCTGCTTCTCTTACTATTTTTTAGTTTTTATTACCAAAAAGTACTTTACTTTCAGTTACCTTTCTGCGCCACTCGTACGCAATTCTTTTTTCGAGATTGCTGACCTACAAGGTCTTATCTTCTCGGCCGAATCACATGATGTAAATACAATTAATTTGACATCCAGCCGCACCTTCGTCTAAACGGGCTCAGTTTGCTTTCCATAAATTCTTAAACGTTTACGTTGACTACTGCATGCGGTCTCCATTTCGTATCAGCTCACTAATCAGTTCATCAATGAATCAATTGCGATTGATGATTTTTTCGACACAGAGCGCACCACTAATTGATGCATTTATCAAGCACTCTCAAGCGATCCAGCATTTGTTTGAGATCTGTGAGATAGCGAATGAACCAAAAAAGAAGCAACAGTTGCGAACACATTGGTGCAAATGAGATTTAAAATGTGAAAGGACTCACTCCCTTTGTCTGGTGATAGTGAACTCTCCTCTCTCCCACCCTTTAAAACATTCATTCCAGGGTTATCAACCTGTAGTGCAGTGGGTGTCGTTAATCATCTATTTTTTTCTGGATTTGAGTAATTTTCTTCCTATTCGCGACTAATGATCCGAAGGTACGATGGTTTTATTTCCAACCGTAATTTAGGATAATTTCAGGAGCTTCGGTTCTCACTAATATTTTGGTTCCTGAGTAATTTGTCGTCCATTAGTTCATTTGATTTTCCTAACACCCTTGATCTGTTTATCCACACACTTACTGGGCAACATTGTTTACTAGTTATCCGCTTCGCACTGTTGATGATCTTCCTTCTTGGAATACTTACCTCCTCGAAAAAGTTGCAGCGAGACAAAGCTAATTCCTGCGAGTATATTTAGCTTTCCTCCGTAAAACATGTTCGGGCAAAGGGTCTCACCTCAAATGGTTTTTGCAAAAGACTCAAACAGCTGCAACAGAAGCAAATTTAACACCTCTACTCCTACTTTTCAGAAAATCCACGTATGCATCTGATCTCTCATCTATCATTATTCGGTCCTCTCGTTAAGTCATCTTTGAATTTTTTAATGGGAGGATTCTCAAAAAAAACCTTTTGCCTCTTTTATCCGGGAATGCGTAGAAAAATGATTAAAGTTTCCGATGAATGCTCTTCGTCAAGCAGTTTAGCTTGAAATAAAACAAATTTAACTTTTGATAGTTTCTTCGTCACACTCTTTTTTTGATTCCTTGAAAAGGTTATCTTTAGCACATTCCATTTCTTTTTATGACATTTAATAGTAATCAAAGAAGCTGTGAAAGAAAGTGTGGCGAAAAAAACCGTATGCGTTGAAATCAAGGCATGGATACAGCAGTCGAAGGTAGTGTTACGAGAATATGATACGATGTTACGATACATTTGGTAAAATCTGTCATTTTATTCTTTTATTTCTATTTCCCAAGTTTATTAATTAACTCTACCTTTTATTCGATCCAGCTACGATCTTCATGGCATATGAATGTATCTGCAATGAAGAAGTATATGTAGAAAATCGTCGTCAAAATGGTAATTGTTTGGGCCTTAATTAAGTGCTGTTTTACAGCAAAGGGTTTATATAGTGAGGAATCGAGAGTGCACATATTTTTATTGAAGTGTTCCAGAATCTCAATCATTCGGTAAAAATCAGCGATATCTTTTGAAAAGTGAAAGGATTTGGAGATTAATTTCTTCTTTGTGAATTTTATGCAGCTATCGGAATCCGCATTTGAAATCTCTAAGTTCTCGAAACCTGATTAAACTTTTGAAGACCAGGCCAATTAGCACTAGACTCTTACTTTAACATTTATTTCAAAATTGGCTAATTTTTGATAGAGCGAACACTTGATAGAAATTTTTACATTTTTCTATGAAAATTGGAAATGGGTAAAATGGGAAAATGGTATGAAAATTACATATGTAGAGATTATTGTGTAAGAAAACGGGCGGGTGTGGCGCAGTCGGTTAGAGGTCCGTTGTAGCCACACGGTCGAGGGTTCGAAACCGCCCTAGTGCAAACCAGGCCTCTCATCCCTCCTGGGTCGATAAATTGGTATCAGACTTGTCCGGGAGGATAAAAACACTGACCTGGTCATCGGCCGGCCCCCGCAAGTCATTGTATAGGCCAACACGCCTTCAAAAACCTCAACGATTATGAATTCCAGTAAAACGTGTTGGCGCATCCCAAGTGGATTAATACGCCAGTGACTTTATCCTTTTATCCTTTATTGTGTAAGAAATACAGAAAATATGAAGCTCTGCAGAGTGCGCTTCAATTTCTTCGAGTCTACTATTTTTTAAATCATTTCTGCCTTTCTACGAGCGGTAGACAATGAAGCCATCGTGCACAAATAAAAAAGTATTAGCATATTTTCAGAAATAAGCAGTGAAGAGTACTAACTATACCGAGGTGCTCAACTTGTCGAAAATATCTGACCAAGTCAAGTAATGAACTTAGAAGATGGAAACGATTAGAAGATGGAATTTGAGTTTTGAGGTGTAACTTTTGAAGTAGTATCGTCACGAGTAATGAATGACAGTTTTCGTAACTTCTGGAAGAACTTGTGAATTATATTATACCCACATCAGCTGCACTCCATTTTGTCGGTGCCGCTTTCGGTGAAAAAAATGTTTTTGCTCGGATTTCTCACCTACGGGTTACAAATCACCATGGTTGTTTACCACTGTCGGCAACGGAGAGTCACATGAAATGAGGATTTGAATAATTACCGGCCGGTACCGAAAACGAGAACTTTCGGTGTCACCACCCACAATCACTAGGAGTTCATATGAATTTACCTTCTATATACGGAAGCTTCCTGTTTATTAGTCATCTTTTCCGAACAAAACGTTCCGTGATCAGCTGAAACAACACACGGATTTCGATTTGGACTGTTTTATTCTCAGTGCAATCCTATGGTCTGCTGCATCTTATACGAAACTATTTTTTCCACTGTTACCAATAACGTTTGAAGTGCATTTCAATCAGTTTCCGTTCAAAGAGCTGGACATAGTAAAAGTTGGGGGCTACATCATATGTTTGTATAATGTTTAGGGAACTGTTTTTCTGCCTAACGTATTTTAGGCATAGCGCATGGGGTTGTCTTTAAACTAGCAACATTTCAAAATAAGTAACTGAATTTGTGCGACGTAGATTTCATCCACTGGAGCTTTGAACCTTTACAACCAACACAGTGAACAGGCCTCCACCATTGTTTTTTTTCTTATCCCTAGATTTATCGCCACCAGGAGAATGCAATATCTCAAGTGTGTGAGGATACGAGCTGACAATCATTGCAGAGTTTCTCGTTTTTTTGCAGCGTCTTTTTTCTTCGAGAACCCACCTATATTCATGTTGAACGTTCATCCAACGCTACTCGAAGAATCCTATTCTTATTGTTCACCGGCAAATACTATTTGCAGAGTTCTACAGCTTCTTTCGGATCTCTGATGAATACTAACAGCTTTCCCTGTATTTGGAGTATTTCTATGGTGTTAGGAAAATTGCTATTGATTTTAAACAACGTGGAGCAACAAGTCCCCTACATAAAAACTCCTTTTCAACCTCACAAGCAATGTTTGCCTTTTCTCAAATTTTCTGCGTCGTCCTTCTCATATTGTTTATGAATGTTTATCCTGCTTTCTGGCGGAATTTTGTCCACGCATACATTCCAGTTTCTTTCGATTTCTTTTGTTGCCTTGGGCGAGAATTAGTCTCTTAACAATTTATTGCATTTTCCGTGATAGTGAAGTTTGGACAATTTTTTAGTGGAAACGGAGACACCACGGCTAAATGGAGAAAAATTACGAATACGTCCTTTGAAACTGCAAGGGAAACCTTTACCATATGTTTGTCTTATTGTACTATCGGCATCGTAAAAAACAAAGGTTTCTAGAATTCTTGACCGTTTACAGACTCGGAAAAGGACGTGAATTCTTCTAACTTAACAAAGCGCTTCTCAGTCCTCCTTTGTAGGCATTGCCAAAAGCAAAAGCAGAAGACATGAAGCTTGGTCTTCTTGCTATTTCGGATTTGGGGAAGGTCCTCAACCCTCAGCATTTTGATATCAAACTAATCGAGTACTGGTCATATTGCACTCTGTGCATTTTGCACGTAAGAAATCTTCAGAGTCTCAAATTTCCCCTATTCTGATGTGTTTTTCTACAGATTGCCTCAATTTTCCGGCGTCTTTCCTTGTTGAAAAAAAAACTTCCATGTCCTGGTGCAGATTATAGGGGTATCGGATTCTTTCTTTCCGGAGCATTAACGAGCCGCACGCGCCCTATAGGGCATAATCGTGAACGACTTGCAGTTCTTATTTCTTCGCTTCTCAACCGGACATGTAAAGATGTCTTCTCGAAGATCAGCCTAAACTCCTTTTGTGGAAACGTGATATTTGAACGTTTAGATTCCTTCGAATTAATGGAGGACTGAAACCTTCGATGTTATGTGTGGCTTGAGGGAGGCGTGCACTATGGGATACTAGATCCCTTCACATTGTTATCCACCGCTAAAGGGCACTGGTCCTTATTGCCGAACTTTGTATTTTAACCTCTTCGAAATGCCTCAGACGTCACGTTTCCTATCTATTTTTTCAGCCATATTTTCTATAACTTTTTTCTGTGAATTCTCTCGTTCAGCTACAGAAGAAATATTACTGTACTTGGAGTTGTTGTATTATACTACTCTCAATTTTACAAGTGCCATGAACAAAATCTTTCAGGTCGACTTAATCGGTGATTCCAAATGTGAAGATTCACTATTTCGCAAAGATGCTCCATTTTTACTATTGAAGAGCAGAATGTGAACAAACAGTCATCGATAGTTCGTATTTCGAGAGGATTCTAGCAATCGGCAAAATCAAATAGTTCAAGGATCGTCGTTTTATTTGGCTGTTTTCGGAATTTGACTACCTACAGATCGCTTTGCTGAGCAAGAATTAAAAAAGCTGGTTTGGATCTCTTGGCTCTTTCCGCTGCCATTTGTGGTCCCATTAATTTCTTGGCGAGAAGAGGAGACACGGACTGAAACTACAGGTTGTGGTTGTGAACACGCAGCGAACCATTGGTGGGTCATCTGAGTTGATCAGATGTATTGTGCATGAAATGTGATGGTTCGTTGGCGCAGGATTCGAGGAGCGAATGAGCACTTGTGTTACTAAGAAAGTTAGGCTTGACCCTTCGGAGAAGGTTGCAGGCTTTTGAACTCTTCAAAAGTTTTCGGGGTGGGCATTTGATCAGCAATCTATTGTGACTTCTACAAGCCAGAGGGATTTCCCACATGATTCTCAACTAAAATTCTAAACACTGACTGAGAAAGTATCTTCTTTCTAGGAAACCAAGTTAGGAAATACTACTTCTTTCGAACATCAAGGCATCAAAACTCTTAACAATGAACCTTTTGGTCGTCCCTACGTGAGAAATTGGCAATTATATTTGCACTTATTCCACATACTCAAGGACACTGGGTTTCCCTCATATTAGAGATAAGCAAATGGAGAAAAACGATTGAATTCTATTAATATGTATGAAGTCGCATGCTCATGGTCATTTGCACAACGATAGTCACAATTTGGGCACGGCCCGTAGGCTTCGGTGCCAACATCCAGTTCGTATCGCATCAAACTGGGAATTTTAGAGGCAGCATACCACGAATCTGAGGTGGTGCGGATTTGAGGTGGAGTATTTGTACACGGGCTAGTAGATTATGGAGGGGGGTGTGATTCCGCCCACTTCTTCCTAATTGCCCTAAAAAACGGCTCGGAAGATGCTCGCGTGCACAAGGCTGGCGCGCTCCAATCCAACTCCCTGTGGAAAATAGTGCGCCGCAACGCTCGAACCCGTATCTTCCGGCCCATTTTCTACGGTAATTAGGAAGAAATGAACGGAATCACCCTCCTCCCCATAATCTACGACCACGTATACGAACACACCGGAAATCAGTACAACCCCAGATTCGTGGGGTGATGCCTTTAAGCCACGGCACACGTGCCGGCATAGACTGCAGGTAAGAATTTTGTGTGGTAACATTTCGGAACAGTATTTGCTTGCTCATTGCTTTGAACCATTTTTTTTCCTAATCTTGAGATATGTGGAAGATTTTTTTTACTCAGCTAGCAATACCCTTTTATCACGTTCAAAGTCTGTTAAAATGTCTATCAACGAAACATTTCTGAAAATGGTGTTAAGACTCAGTGCGCAATGAGAGTCGAGTAGATCTTTTTAAAGTTCCAATGGATAAGTTCTCCTCTCCATTTCATCGGACATCGGAAACCTAGCAGACAATAAACTATGGCAAAGATTTCCCACTTTCTTTTCTTTTCTAATGGCAGTAATTATCTGTATAGATTGTGGATTCTTTCTGTTTCTGAAGACTTCAAAGTCTCAAGATTACAGATTGAGAAAGTCAAAGGCAGACTGTACTCGAATACCTCTATTTAGTTCTCCACCCAAGCGATTTTCTGAGTTGAGGCATGCAATGAATTCTTAGTTACTTCAACGTCTTCCGGTTCTAGTCCTCATTCTTCTGATGAGTAATCCTGGAGAACTGTCTTTTTCCTCTTCAGCTGTACTGCTACTTCCATTCTCACATCGACTCTATGAGTATTGTTCGAGCTGTTTTCTAAAAGATTACAACGTTGCTCGAAAATCCTCTACCAGAACTTGTACCTTTTTTACGTCGAAGCAGTCATTCATTCCGATCCACTATTATGCACCTGTGAACAGCTTAAACGATATAGTATCGCCTCGTCGCATCCGCCCTGCAGGGGTAGGGTGAAGATGGGGTGGAAGAGCTGCATCATAGTGGTGTATTATAGTGTAAGGCTGTGAACAGTTTTGGCGATATAGAATCGCCTTGTCCTACTTCGGTCCAGTGGGTATGGTGACTGGGTGTAAAAGAGGTTATCGTAGTAATGCGTCGGCGTTGGTAGTGATGCGTCGGTGCGCAGTTGGTTAACGTCCTCAAATATGACGCTTACACTTCTTGATCGACCAGGGTTGACAGTACTGCATTTGTTTCTATGGTATCAAAATTTTTGTCATATTCAAAAAAGGTTAAGAAGAGGGCCGACTGGAATTCGCAACGAACCTCTACGATTTCCGGCGGAGCTTTAATGTGGTGCGCGATACTCAGACTATGGCGCACAGATGCTTCGACTTGCACTGAGAATGAACCACGTGGGCATGCGCATAAAAGTGATCCTCGTTAACAGTGCATAAGGCGCTTAGCGGGAATAGCGACAGTTGATCCAATTTTTTAATGCTGCCTCTGTTATAGTTCACAACAGTTCGCGAGGTTTTTCACTCAACTAGAATCCTTTCTTCCGGAAGATTTTATTGTATCAGTCTGATTTAATTCCGAGGTACAGAGTGAGACCCAGTAGCTATACCACATTTCATTCTTTTGATTAGAACTGGTACTTCCGCAGAAAAATACGATTTCTTTAGCTTTATCAGATGAGATGGATGGGTTTGAGGTCTTAGCTATGCCTTTGTGCGAGAGAGCTGTAAGCAAAATATCAAACTCGTTAAGATCACGTTACAGCGACAAAACTCTGGACTATGACGCTGCCTCAGAAACCTTCTTCATATCATTCTTGCGGAGTTCCTCAAGCAATGCACATCTGCAGCTGCTGTTCGTTGATATTACCTCGATGTTGACATACGAAAAGAGTACTTTGGCGCTTGAGGCTTGCGTGGATGGCTCAAGTATCACAGTCCTTTTCCCAGCTTTTGGTGTTTTGAGGTTCCATGACGCAAATACGTTTCTAGGGACTCTGAGAGACCAACTCACAGATACAATCCTCTGAGTTCGCATCTAATCGAGTGAAAGTAAGATATGGTCTTCTGGAAGATACGATTGCTGTTAGGTTGGTGCGTAAGTAATTTCGGAAACGGACCACTTACTTCAATTTGCTATAACTCAGTTTAAACACAACTTTATTAATCGAAAAAAAACCGCAAGAATCTACACATTTTTTCAAACGAATTGGTAATAAATTTTAGCCTTTATTGTGAAACTGAGATTACAGGAATCAACAAAATTATGAAAAGCACTTTCAACATCGTCTGAAGTGAAACATAGTGAACTGTCGCTGACGCAAATGTGAATCAAGAGCTCGAAAAAAGTGATAGTCTGTTGGGGAAAGGTCTGTGAAATACGGTGGGTGAGGGAGAACTTCTATAGCCAAATGGGTAAATTTTTGCCGGGTGGTTTGTGTGGTATGTGGTCTTGCATTGTCTTGCAGCTAAACCTTTACAGCACCACCAAACTTTAAGAATGACATTTTTGGGTGAAAATCGGGTTTAGGAAAAAGTGCTTGGAGGGACATCCTTATCTACCCATACAAATCCACGTATATGTAGAGAGCTTATTTTTCACCTACAATTATAATACGACTAAGGAAGGGCTCAGTTTCAAACCGAATCAAAAGGTTAGAACCCGTGCCGTAAGACCCAAACGCTGCTCTTCGGTCGGCTCGTGAGGCACCCACTTTGACATCTTCTTCACCTTGCTAATTTCCGCCACATGTCTAACTACTGTAGTATGATGTACACCCAGGTCTTCTGCTAACGTCCGTGTAGTATCCGGATTTTCTTCCACGGCTCTCTCCAGATCTTCATTATCAAGCGACGACCTATGACCGTGACCCGGTTTTTCTTCGGGATCAAAATCTCTAAAAGCGATTTTTTTTAAACCAGAGCTCCACTGTCCGTTCGCAAGGGCAGTCTGACTCAAAAACGATGCTAAGGTTACGAAATGCTTATGCCGCGGAGTTTCCCAATTTGAATTCGTAGAGCATGATGACTCGATAGTCGCGTCGGTTCATGATTTTTCAGAGCCCTGGAAAAGACCGGCTAAAAAAATTAGATCGACAGCTATATATGTGTTCGAAAGAGCAGAAAAAAACCTACAAAAAGGTAAGCGTTGTTTGCCTTGAGACGAAATAATTTAGGGTAAAAATTGTTTTATTTACACATACCGAAATTAATTTCGCACCAACCTAATATTTGTTATTAGTCTTTTCCTCGTTTTCTGTGAAATATGTTTTTGTCTTCATGCAACCTACTCGTATTTTTGCTGAAGGAAGATCTACTGATGAGACAAGCAAACATAACATTTGGTTAGTGAGCATTGTTAAAACTGCACCGGCTCGTGCAATCGGGCAATTTCCATGCCCTTCGGTGATAGTTTTCCCCCGGAAAACAAACGAAATTATAGAAAACGGAGAGTGTGAGAGACGTCGCTGTTGTTCCAATCCCTGATGTAATTCGTCATTCTAGTCTCTAATTGAGAAACCGATCAGAAGATTTCACGTTTTAGTTCTTCCCAGGTTGTTCCTTCCACCTTCTTGAAAATGTGTGTCTTTTTGGTAAAAGAATAAAATGTAGCACAACTACTGGGTCTCATTCTGTACTTCGGAATTAAATCAGACTGGTACAATAAAATCATCAGGAAGAAAGGATTCTAGTTGAGTGGAAAACCTCGCGAACTGTTGTGACCTATAACAGAGTTGATATTAAAAAAAAATTGGAACAACCGTCGCTATTCCTGCTAAGCGCTTTGTGCACTGTTTACGAGTATCACTTTTATGCGCATGCCCACGTGGTTCACTGTCAGTGCATGTCGAAGGTTCTGTGAGCCATGGTTTGAGTGTACACCCAGTCACCATACCCACTGGAGCGAAGTAGGACAAGGCGATTCTACATCGCCAAAACTGTTCACAGCCTTACACTGTAATACTCCACTATGATGCAGCTCTTCCACCCCATCTTCACCCTACCCCTGCAGGGCGGATACTATATCGCTGTAGCTGTTTACAGGTGCAGAACAGTGGATCGGAATGAATAAGTGCTTCGACGTAAAAAAACGTACAAGTTCTGGTAGAGGATTCTTCTGAGACCTTCGATTTTCAAGCAACGTTGTAATCTTTTAAAAGACAGCTCGAACAGTGCTCATAGAGCTGATGTTTGAATGGAATTAGCAGTACAACTGAAGAGGAAAAAGACAGTTCTCCAGGATTACTATTGAGAAGAATAAGGACTAGAACCGGAAGGCTTTCAAGTAACTAAGAATTCCTTGCATGCCTCAACTCTTGAGAGAATCGCTTGGGTGGAGAACTAAATAGAGGTATCCGATCGTGTTCTCTCGCGCAACAAGTTGTACGGTAGTGGAGAAGTGTGCAACCATAGCTGTTCTTCACGCCGTCTTTCTCGATCACAAATCGGAGTTAAGTGTTGTAGAACTCATATTCGTGACATAAATCCGTGGGTCTATTTGCTCGTGTAATTATCACAACACCATCAATTCCGTTGCCTCGTGTTGCCTCTAAAAGCGCCCTACGATGCAGCTTTTGCAGCTAGGGATAGCCTTATTCGATATTATCATTCACCTTGGAAGCAGCATGCCCAGATGAAATTCTGGTTTGAAATAAAAAAAAACGTGCAATGCATGCAGATCTATCAATGTACCTGTTGAATATAGCTGCTCATTTTTTTGTGGTTAATATCTGTTTTTGTCGTCGTAATGTCACACGCATGAACGGAGTTCAACGGAGAAGCAGTCGCTCGTATCCTCACCGCGCTTCAGGATGGACTACTTCTCGTAACGTTCTGTACCAATGAAGCCTATTTAACCAAATCCATACGTCAATCTTCGTCACTCATCTCCAGCCGCATCAATTGTATGCACTTCTGACATTTCTTCTGCTTTCTCTTTGTCCACTGGGCCTCATTAAGAATAACATTGGACTCTTTTTCCTTTACATCGTTGGACATTCTTTTTTGCATGCATTCTGGCCTCCTGTCTCGGTGCACACACATTAATCAACTAACTCAGTATATTCCCCACCAATGACTTCATATTTTTACTCGACAAGATATTTGTTTTCCTATGTACTGGCTGTCTTTACCTCCATCACTCCACTTCCGCATCTCATCCGATTACACGGAATATTAGCTGTGATTACTATTTTATGACAGTTCTGAGTGCATTTCTTCGACGATAAGAACCCAGCCAGATTTTATTAAGGATTTTCTCTTCTTATCGACAGACTAAGTCAAGACGTTAATTACAAAATGTGATGTTTAGTTGTGTTAACAAACTCGTATGAGATTAAAAAATACATCTTTCTGCGAATCTTATTTGCGTCTTTTTTTCGCTGCGAGTAGTCTAACATTTGCTTTAAATTAAAGCTTCTTACTAAGTGAAGAATATTTGAAACACATTCTCATCATGGATCTCATTGCCTTTATTAACCTTGAAGAAAGTGATGTTGCAATTTTCCTCAGGTGTTTCCAGTTCATTTGGGTGCATACTGTAGTGGTAGAATTAGTAAAAATTAGAATTAGTAGAAATCTTGTGCATCGCATTTTTGTTTCTCTTGGCACTAATGGGTCCTCCTACGTCTTACTATGAATACACATACACCACTCTAATATAAAAATATTTAATTTAAACATAAAAAATGTTGCCCATAATGTAATTCAATGCTTTTATGACATTGTTACCCGCAATGCTTTGATTTGTTAATCTGATTGCCATTTTTCATAAATATCTCAATAGTTCTCTCGCCACGCCCTAGTTTCACCGACTAATGGATTGACCTATGCGATTTTATTTTCTTAGAGCTAGAGCTGATTTGTCTTTAAAGGCGTCACCCCACGAATCTGAGGTGGTGCAGATTTCAGGTGAAGTATTCGTATACGGGATGGGAGACTATGAAGAGGGATGTGATTCCGTCCATTTCTTCCTAATTGCCTTAAAAAACGGCCCGGAAGATGCGGCGCCGAACAAGGCTGGCCCGCTCCAATCGAACTCCTTGTAGAAAATAGTGCGCCAGAACGCCTGAAGCTGTATCTTCCGGGCCGTTTTTTTACAATTAGGAAGAAATGGACGGAATCACCCCCCTCTCTATAGTCTCCCATTCCGTATACCAATACTTCACCTGAAATCTGCACCACCTCAGATTCGTGGAGTGATGCCTTTAATAGTCTGAGAGAAAATGAAAGCTAATGAGGTCATGGTTAGATTGGAATGGTCACGAATAAATTGCAACTAATTTCGGGATTGGGCGGGTGTAGTGTAGCGGTTAGAGGTTCCGCTTCCTGCACGATCGATCGGAGGTTCGAATCCGCCTTAGTGCTCACCAAGCCTTTCATCCCTCCGGGGTCGATAAATTGGTACCAGACTTCTCTGGGAGGATAAAAACACTGACTTGGCACATCGGCTAGCCACCGCAAGTCATTGTATAGGCCAGATACACGTTCGTAAACCTCAAACGATTCTGAATTGAAGTGAACGTGGGGGCGCATCCCAAGTGGATTGATTAACGCTAGCAACTTTATCCTTTTTTTAATTTCGGGATTCCAAACTCCGAAGAACGAGGACATCGAGTACTCAGCCTGATAAAGGTCACACTAGTCTCGCATTTAGGGGGAAAACAAGGAAAGCCGTGCACATCAGTCCCTCATATTTCACTTCATGAGTATTTCATAAGGGTTTTTAGAATTCTTCTCTTCTTGTCTAGTGATAATTCTACTCATCACCGTGACTTTTTTCTTCAATTCATCGTCATACTTTTTGGCGACAGACATAAAGGATAAGGCGTGGAGTGCACGGCGTTGATCAATCCTTGTGGGCTGTATTGGACTAGAACAAGAGGAGATAAATAGGGAGCGGAAGTTGAGATCGTGTATTTCTCTTCATAGCAGCGTTTAAAAAATTTCTCGTTCTCGGGATCTTGTCACCAGTAAGTTGGAGTTGAAGTATAGTTGAAAACACGCAACTCTCTGAAGTCTAAAAATTTTAGACCTCAGAAATACCCAAAAGTATCAGCCTGCGTAAATACGTAGAAAAAAATGAACTGCGTGCTCCTACAGGATGGGGACTTCTGTGCTGCAGAAACCATAGAATATTTAGCATTTTGTTAGTTTGTTGAAAGACAGCATTTGCAAAAATCATCTCATTTTTTTGAGGATGCAAGGATCGTTCCGCCGGATTTCATGTTTCCTGTGAATACACCTGACTTTCCGAATTTTTAGATTTATGGCGAGTTTTGCTAATTCTACGTGGTACATGCAAACTACGCGCCTTATCCTAATGGTGGAAAGATCCCAACCTTGAAAATTTCACCGAACATTGCTTTTAGATAACAATTCTAACTCTAAACTATGCTGGAAAACCGGGGAATTTTAGTTTTCGTGTGATGTCACTCGTCTCAACTGGAACCCTTAATTACTTTCCATACAAGTCCAATCTGTCAATTTTTCGACTGCTACATATGCTGCACTCAAAATGCTTGGATTTTTTTATATTCTCAATTTTCCTAATTTTCATTTAAAAGTTCTTCTACTGTTATGAATCATGTTTACATCTTAATTTTATCTCTACACCTCTGAATTACAGAATTGTTAAGTACTTTTTGCAATATAGCATACATGTATGCTATTACATAGGTTTCATGACATCTGAAGTAAGTTTAAAAGTCTTGGGTTAAATAACCTTGAGTTAGAAGTTTTGGAATAGAAATTTGGGTATAGAAAGGACTCCTCTGGAAAAAAGGAGGTACATACTCATGAAAAGTAGGAAGAACTCGAGAACGTATAATAAAAACTATAAGATACAATACAGCTACGTATAATAAAGACTATAAGATACACTACAGCTACTAACATGTGCTCCAATATCCGTCTCCGACAGATTAATCCCTTCCAAAATCCGCAAGAGTGAGCAAAATTAAAACTTGGGAATACCAATCTAAGGCAAACGTGCCTCTGATTTTCATTGTCTTCGGAAATTGACGAAGGTGCCGCATTGAAAGTTAGTAAAATATTCAATGTACACCCAATACATTTTTAGCTGTAGAAAAACCACTCGAAAAATTTCTCAGCGGACTATTTGTTGTCAAAAAAAGCCCAAACTGTAAGTTTCTATTCTGAGAAGTGCTTGTGTTTTATAAAGTCAAACTTATAACTTGGCCCTATTTCGTTATTTCTTCCAACATTTAGACGCCTGTCAACGGCTTAGAGTCAATGATTGAGTTTCGCTACTCGGATCTCCCTCAGAAAGAAACCTTGTTTCTTTACATGAATTACATGAATTAGGCACGCACATTGACAGCTGTTCGTAGTTTTCGAGTGGTCAAATTGAAGAGAATTTCGGCTGTTTTCACAACAACTTCGATTTAACCAGATTCTACGGATTGTTTCACTATTTGAAATACCCAATTATTCCCGTGATAAGACTTTGGAATGATATTTTGAAGAGTGCTAAGCTTATTTTGTTTTAGGTCAAAATTTGTACTTGACTCCTGCCACCTATAGAGCAGACATGGAATGGCTATCGCGACCCAAGCATTACCCGCCGACACCTTACACCCTCGCTAGGAAATTTTCGTGTTTGCTAGCAGGAGGGCAAAGTCAGATTTGTAGAAAATTTGAACCTTCCTAAGATTACATTTTAAAAAATCAAGTGGTTCGTGCTCATCAATGCACAGTCGAGAAAGACATCAGACAGGCACACAAAGACAGGTAACAAGGATTCATTGTATCTAATCAGCGAGAGCGTACAAGTTGTACCGCGAGGGCATCTAACTGTTCGCTGACTTACTTGACTTAATCGGCAGGCTGATGTCATCACCTGACGCGATTACCCGCATCTTCGCCGAGGTGTGCCGTCCTTGAACACAACTCTGCCCAACCTTCTCGATCTTCTGCGAGAGCTTGCACAGAATCAATCCATTCGTCGCTATTCCATACTCTGCGAAACCTTACGTCTCGCCTGAACTGCCTATCCACGCCGAGTGTCCTCAGGTCCTCTTTCACCGCCTCAGTCCAGAACTTCCGTTTTCGGCCAGGTGCTTCTTCAGGCTCGAACCCGACGAACTTCTCAAAACTCGTTGAACAAGGCGATCTGCCGGTCTCCTTAATATATGACCAAAGAAGCGAAGACGATTTACTTTAGCCACTTTCGATGGCGGTGTAAGATGTTGATGTTTTCCACGTGTCATCCGCCGGTATACCACATCAATTTCTGCGTAAAGATCTTCATTGTGACATACCTTAGGCCAAAAGTAGCCAAGTAGCCGTCCAAGCAGCTTTCGTTCCGTGAAGTCAAGCCTCTCCATAACCGTTGATGGTGCTGCCCAAATCTCCGATCCGTACATCATGATGGGGCGAATTGCGGATAGGTAGACTCGCAGCTTGACTTCGTTGGTGATGGGGCATTTCGTTAAGGAGTTAAATGCAGAGGTGTCCTTAGCGCATCTTTGCTGAACATCTCTCTCGTAGCTGCCTTTGTTATTTCAGCGTACAGCCTAGGTAACAGAACTCATCGACGAGTTCTATCGGTTGTCCGTCCACCCTGATTCAAGTTCGTGGTCTCGAAGAGATCCACATCTGCTTGCATTTATCAGGGCGTAGGCGTAGTCCATAGGCTGCAGCCAGCTTCGATACAAGGTTGACAACATGTTGAAGTTTCGTACTGCTTTCCGCAAATATAACAACATCGTCGGCGTACTCGAGGTCAGTCAAGGGGCACCCAGATGGTGCTAAGACAATGTCGGCAGGACACTGGTCGACAGTTCTTCGCATAACGTCGTCGATTGCGAAATTGAACAGGAAAGGTCCAGCCACTGCCCCTTGTCTTACTCCAGCTACCACTTCAAACGGTGTTGTACATCCGGCTGGTGTTCGAACTGCAGCAGTTGTTCGTTGATTCATGTCATCAAGCAAGCGAACGAACTTTCCTGGTACTCCATCGGCGCTCAGTGCGTTGAGAAAACGGCATCGGTGAGGAGAGTCGAACGCGGCTTCAAAGTCCAGAAACGCTAGTTGCATTGGCACCATGAACACCGCTGCCAGATTTCGATCACTCTCCTGACGATGAACACCTAGTCAATCGTAGATCGGTCAGGACGAAAGCCAGCTTGCTCGTCGCGCGTTGTTTCTTCGCGATGTTTAATGAGTCGGTCCAGGATAATGCGCTCCAATACCTTGTACATAACACGCAGCAAAGAGATTCCTCGATAATTCCTGGGGTCCGTGACGGATAACTTCTTGTGGAGGGGAATTATGATAGCGTGTCTCCACGAATCAGGTATCCTTTCGTCTATCCATATTGAACGGATGATCTTTGTCATCTCACGGATCCCAGACGGAGGAAGATATTTTAGCATTTCTGCGCTAATCCCGTCGTCTCCGCCAGATTTTCCATTCTTCATTTTTTGAATACAGACCAGGACCTCCGACACGGTCGGTGGCTCCTCGTTAACCGCGTATGTCGGTCTATGAACGTGTTCGAGTTCAGTGGCTGACGGTGCTAGCCTGTTCAGCAAGGTCTTGAAGTGTTCCTTCCAAATTGGAAGAGTTGCTTCACCGACAGCTACCCCATTGGCAGTGTTGAGGGCAGGGTAACATCTTCTCATTTTGCCGCTATACTGTTTCAGTAGAGCATAGGCTTACACCCTTTCCTCCCACGCCTTCTCAAACTCCATCGCTCTTGACGTCCACTCGTTATCGCGGTCTTGTTGCAGTTGACGACGCAGGCGGCGCTGGTGACTGGTTGAAGTCACCAGCGCTGCGCGCAACACATACAGAATTGTATGTGGATTTTGTTTCCGCAGATGCAAAGTCAAACTTCTTCCGCGGCAACAGAACCGGGAGTGTTTCCCTTGCAGCGTCCTGGATGCACTTTGTGAAGGAATCCGCATCGCTAAGCTTCTTCCTGGTCCGTACTTCAACATGAATAGACACACGTTGGCGGAACTTTCCTCTGCATTGATCGTCTTTGAGACCTGCCATGTCGATTTTTGGTTTAAGAGGAACTCCTCGGTTTCTCTTGTGGGACCGTATCTTGAGGCTGAGAAGAACTGGACGGTGGTCAGAGTCAAACGCGACATCCCAAACAGCTCTAGATTTTCGGATATCTGACTGAGAAATGTTCCTCGCCAGAACGTAGTCGAGCTGAAGTTTAAGGGTCCTCATCTTCCGCTTGCGCTGCTCTTCAGGCGTTAAAAGGGTTGACCCCTGATACGTGAGCTGATGGCGTCGATGATTTCTCTTAAACGTGGAAGCGATGATGAGGCCCGTCTGTTCGCACAAGTCGATCAGACGGTCACCGTTGTCCGACGTGCGCTCCGCTGCATAGTACCATTTTCCTAGCACATCGGATTGCTGTTCGAGTCCCATCTTCGCATTTGCGTCGATTCCGACACTGACCACCTGCTGGCTTGGTATTTTAGACATCAACGCATTGAGTTCATCATAGAAAGCGTCCTTACTGTTGTCCTCAGCGGTTTCGGTAGATGCGTGAGCACTTACGATCCAGAGTTTACGTCCTCCGCGATCCCGCAGTCGTAAAAAGGCGCATCTGGACGACGTTGAGCCAAATTCCTCCATCAGGTTCTTGTAATCGTTCCTCACAGCTATCGCGCAGCCACCTATTTTGTTCTCATCAGCATCGCCACAGTATATGGTGTTATTTTCGATGCTGATGACGGGCCGATCTCTCATGCGTATTTCCTGCAGTGCAGCAAAAGGCACACAGAGATATCGCAGAAGTTTGGATTGAGCGGCTTGTTGGAGTTCACTCGATAGTGTTCGGCAGTTCAGCGTGACGAAACGAATGGTTGTTGCCAAAGATTCCATGCTCCCTTCAGGCAGTTGACCTTTCAGGTTATGGACTTTGGCGGTGTGCTGGACGGCAGCACCTTTTTGCAGCGTATGGGAAGCTTTCGCCATATAACAGTGCAGGTTATATGGCTCGTACGTTCCCAATGCGTACACTCGAACGCCTGATTGCGTTTAGTTAAAGCAGGGCCACCACTTGCAGGTAGCAATCAGACTCGTATACGCGGCCCCAATATATATCATTATGTATATATATATATATCTCAGTATATCGGTACACAAAACCAGATGAGAGAGTTGAGCTGTAAGTTTCGCAATAGGGCTAACGTGTGGAATTCCTACTGAACGTTTTGAATACTTTCATTTCATTTCGTGTTCTTCAAGCGGCAATCTCGCTACTTCAGACAGTGTGATATGGCAAAGCGCTGTTACTCTTGCGATTCAAAATGATCTACCTCATTTTCATCCTGTAGGGATTTCTCCTCTTCTATCTGATCTCCCATTTATGGCCTAAGGCTCTTGCGAAGCTGCTTAGATTCTACTACGCAATGAACGGTTCCTGTAAAGCACAAGACAATTGTACTCACCGAAAGAAGAAAAATGCCGAAGAACTTCTTATGAAAGAAGGTGACTACCAATCGCTGGTTCACTGCTTAATTTATCTAAAACTAGAACTTCTTCAAAAAAATAGACAAATCTTTACAATCATCCAGACCCCCTCCTCCCATTTCTCAAGCGAAGTGTTCGGAGGGAATTCGAATTTTCGGTTTTTTCAGTGGTAGCTACAGTTCTATAAATATTTCGTAAAGAACACAAGAAAACTGGAAAAGCTCTGAATGGAAAAAATCCGGGAACCAGCGGAAAGAAAGGGCTCGAAAGCAACAATACGCCGACGAAGAATAACTTTGCAGCAATGGAGAGATGGAAGGAAAAGAAGTGCGAAACCTGCGCAGTTCGGAAGAAACTAGTTTATGTTTAAGGAGCAATTGTTGTGGCTTTTTCGATTCTCATTGCAATATTTCATCGTACTACACTTCTGGCGTAAACTTCTTCTGACTCCACTAAATACTTCGAGTTCTCTAATACCTGGCATTGTGCATAACTTTTTAAACTCCGTTCTCACAACTGTTCCTTCCAACCTACGTCACATTACCTGTACTATAGGAAGGAACCTATCAAGGTCACTTCGAGAGACTTTCTCTGAAGTTTCTGTGATTAGGTGCTCCAAATTTCGATAATTTTGAGTGTTTTCCTAGAATTTTGTTGCCAGGTATTAGAGAACTCGAAGCTCATCTAACAGCTTCATTCATCTTTCTACAATTTTAGAGACATTAATGCGGTAACTTCTAACTGTTGCAAAATACTGATATCTTCACCTCCTGAGACTAAAGCGCTTGGAGAAAATTGGCAGCTGGTTTTGCGTGTTTTTGATGGAGAAGTTTCCGAAGTCCCCTTATTTCGTAGTTACTTTTGTTTGTTTCGGAAAGGCACGGAAGCTCTGTTCATTTGGGCCATCGCAATTGTTTGTTCATTATTAACCGACTAACGTGAACATTCTCCTCACATTCGAAGCCGTAGATTAAAGGCATCACCCCACGAATCTGAGGTGGTGCAGATTTCAGATGGAGTATTCGTTAAGGAGGGGGGAATAGGGGGAGGGGGTGATTCCGTCCATTTCTTCCTAATTGCCGTAAAAAATGGCCCGGAAGGCTTCATTCGTTTTGGCGCACCATTTTGTACAAGAGGTTCGATTGGAGCGCGCCAGTCTTGTGCGGCGCCGCATCTTCCGGGCCGTTTTTTTACGGCAGTTAGCAAGAAATGGACAGAATCACCTCCCTCTCCGTAGTCTCCCATCTCGTATACGAATACTCCACCTGCAATCTGCACCACCTCAGATTCGTGGGGTGATGCCTTTAACCTCGCAGAGAAATGTTTTTACCGGCGATGAACAACTCTCGGGGAAATATTGATGAATGATAATAAATAAAATAGTAACAAATAAAATAACAACAAATAATAAATAATAAATAAGCAATAAATCATGACTACATATCAGTTTCAACACAACAGGCCGACGAGGAAGGTAGAGCGTAGTCGTCATTAGAGGCTAAAAACAAAAGAAGACTACAAGCCTCACAGGAGTCAACCACCATAGCAGAAATAAATCAGAGAATGACAAAATTGTGGAAAATGACGAAATTACAGTAGAACCTAATGGCGTCTTTGGGATGCTCCGGACCGATGGACAAAAAACAGTCACAAACAATGGGCAAGCATGATATTTCTTCGGATTTTGCTTCATTCCAATCCATGTGACCCATCTGGAGGAGATCGAGCAACACCAACCTCTATCGTTTTACTGTTAATGTTTTAAAATCACTCTAATACTATTAATCAAATAAAATTTCCTTAATGTTTCCACAAATTTATAAGCAACTGAAGAATTTCGACTGAGATTTCTGTATAAATTTATGGCTCCACCCGAGAAGTTATGTGTTTGAAGTCAGCTTTTTAAAGTTGCTTCGATGAATTGGACTTTAACTTTTTTGGACATTAGTGAGATTTGTTCGATGGACAAAAAACAGTCACAAGCACCGGGCAAGCATGATATTTCTTTGGTTTTTGCTTCTTTCCAATCCATGTGACTCATCTGGAAGAGATCGAACAACACCAACCTCTATCGTTTTACTCGCAACTTCTTAACACTTCCATAATGGACATGGATTTCTAGAGATAACCTTTGCAAAGTACAGCGACCTGAAATCAACCAGAAACAATCGCTATTTAATCATTTTGCTGTATGTTTTCTCTGTCAAGCAGTCATCCTCCAATTTTTCAACTGGCTGTGTCAACTGTTTGTGTTTGATGTGCTTGTTGTAGTCGGTGTCAATCCATCTGGTTCCCCACATTCCTCTGGATCTAAGTGACTGTAGGTGACCGACATGTGTCACCCTTAGAGTGAGGTTGTGTTTGCTACTGATAATGTTTTAAAATCGCTCTAATATTAGGTTGAGTCGAAAGTTCTCGGACAAATTGACAATATTTTTTATTTATTTTGTAATTTTCAAACGATAACTGTAAATCATTTGAAGTATGCCCCATTGGCATCGATGGTCTTCTACAAACGTTCAGGCAGATCGTAGATGCCTTTGCTCCAGAACGCTGGGGACTGGTCCTTGAAGAACTGCCCGAGTGCCTTTTTGATGTGGGGAATACGGTGGGTGTGGTAAAATGGTCCAACCGAATTTCTTCAGTTCGGCCTTGGTCGTTTTTGCAATGTGCGGCCGAGCGCTGTCGTGGTGGAAGTAGACTTCGCGCTGTTGCGAGCGTGTACTTTCGAGATTTAACTTCAAATTCCTCAATTGCTCAACGCAGACGTCTGCGGTCACTGTACATCCCTCAGCAAGCAGCTCCCACTATTCGACGCTGTGTACGCTCCACCAGATGCAGCGCATAACCTTTTTGGCGTGTACGTTGAGTTTAGGGACGTCTTCTGCATCCGTACCTTAGTCAACCCATTGGGCACGCCGCTGAATGTTAGAATAGGAGTTCCACTTCTCATCCCCGGTGACTAGGTGCTCAAGCCAAGTGTGCGTGTGCTTGAGCTTGAGGAGGGAAAGTGCCGTATAGCGCGGCAGTCCATGTCATACTGCGTCAGAGCATGTGGTACCCATCGACCTAGTTTTCGCACCTTGCCGATTGACTTCAATTCGGGAGCAACTGAAGTTTGACTCAACCTAAGAACGACTGTCAGTTCGCGAGTGGTTTGATACGGATCGGCTTCCACCTATCTCCGCAGCAAGTCCAAAATCTAACTCCATCGGGCGTCCCGAACGGTCTTCATTTTCAATGGAATAGTTGCCCGACGCGAGCTTCGAGTACCACTTGTAGACTGTACTTCTAGCGGGGGCGTGCTCCTTGTAAACTTCCTTCAGACGTCTACCGATATTCGCGGGTTCTTCGCCAGATAGATAGAGAAAGAGTATGACGTTGCGGTGGTGAAGTGACGACGGCTTGAAATTGCGCGGCATGGTGGCGGAAACGGAACTGGCTCAGTGTAATTGTTAACCTACACTTTGAAGAGCCTTTTATACTCTATCAAAAGGTAGCTAACACGACCATTTTTGTCAGCTCTTTGCTGGGTGATGACCTCTAGAAGTCATCACTACCATATTGTCCGAGAACTTTCGACTCAACCTAATACTATTAATCAAATGAAATTTCCCTAATGGTTTCACAAATTTATAAGCAACTGAAAAATTTCGACTGAGATTTCTGTATAAATTTATGGCTCCTCCCGAGAAGTTATAGGTCTGAAGTCAGCTTTTTAAAGTTGCTTCGATGAATTGGACTTCAACTTTTTTGGACATTAGTGAGGTTTGTTCAATTAGATCGTTGACTTTTTAAGCTTGAATTTGTAATGAATTGCTTAGAGACGAACGGAAAACACAAAAAATGGCTTCTCGCTGAGAGCTAGAAAATTCTATGTAGGATTTGAAATCGATCATAAAAAATCATAAAAATAGTTTGAGTGCATATTTTTCCTTCTCAAAACACATTTTCTCTGAACAAGAAATCTGAATAATCATATTTGAGAAATGTTGCAAGTTCTACGGAGTTATGAACCTTCCTTTTTGTAACACAGAAATATTTCAAATAGACCAATCCTGTGTATCTTTCTGTTGATAGTGGGGAAAGAAGAAAACGAATGAGAACAATGTGAAAGGAAAGCATAGATGGTCCGGAATTAGTTGTGCCGTTTATCTGAGCTAAATTCGTTAGAAGCTCGATGAAGAACGTCAACGAATAGGCCAGTGCTCCGGAAAGCTGTGATTCCGGAAAATCTCTACCTATATGGATTCCCGTAACACTAAGCGTAGAGCTATAAAAAAGCGAAAGAAATCTGTCATCTATACGCAGGTATTTGCGCCATTGTGATCCAAGATACTGCACATTTTGATCTTCGTACAGTAGGGGTCAAAACGACACGAAGCTTGGAGCGGTTGGGTAAGCAGGCTGCGCTCCAAGCGGTGGTTCCGCGACCGAGGTTGAGCCTTCCCTAGCACTACTTACTTCGGCAGGCTCTTAGTGGTTAAAAGGACTAGAGGTAGCGCTCTCGCAACTACTTTGAGTCTTTTTGTCCCAACCATACAATCCTGAATAAACAACATTGCTCCGGAAGAAAAAGATACGGCATATCTTTGCAACAAGTTGCCACAAAACACTGAGAAACATGGTGGGTGGAGTTTGCAGAAAGCAATACCAAAACGCTTGAAACCCATCAGAACAATCACATCATTTTCATTGAATTCATCTTCCCCTAAAGTTTGTTGAAAATAAATTTCCCTTATTCACTTTTTGCTTTAAGATACATTTTGATCAAACAGGAGGAAAATTTGATATGTTGTAAATGGGGTCGTGGCAGATGTTTGTAGATATTCTAACAGTGCAGATCACTTTGCTTTTTAGGTAGACGTTCCTTTTTTAACAACAACAAATCACTGAGATAAAATAGATGGAATTATTGTTCATTGAAGCTAAATATCGAAGATAAACGCTGCAGAATTGGAAACGCGAATATTAATGTCAGATGATGCGGCCAGTAATCTGGTTAGGACATATTTCCATCGGGATTTCTTTTTTTCGAGATATGTGTCCTATAACCAAATCTTCCTTGTTATAGATACAATCGTGCTGACGAATATATCACAAAGTAATTACTGTAGCTTTTACGGATTTTTTTGACAGATCATTGCCTGAATTTGGGAAATTCCGAGCAGAGAACATGCATTCCTCTAACATCACACCAAGAATTACTTTGCTCGGCTTCGTCTGTTTACTTCACGTTAAGGCGAGATGGTTTATAGGTAGAGTTAACCTAACAAGTAGATTGAATGAGCCTCTTTGACCAACATCTCTTATAAACGGGAACTTCACGATTCCTCTTCAAAAAAAGGGAAGTTTTCAATTTGGAGAATATGTGCATGTATTTTGAAAATGAGCGAAAGATCGTTTTTCTTTCCAAGAAAGAAATTTCCTATTTCCACAAATAAAACAAAATCAAACCATCGATCGCAGTGAGCATAAATGTTGTTGGCCCATGAACAGTGAAAGGTTATTAAGTTACTCGTAAAATAATGAACAATACGTGATTTCACCTGCGGTCTATTAGTTCGCGTAGTCATGGATTTTCTGATTTCCGCGTCAGTCTGCTGTTTGCATGAAGTATCAGACGTAACATATTTTGTTAACAAAACTTTTGGACAGTTTTTTTAGACCTCAAGTTTTTTACAAACTCGGAATACAATTCTGAGAAGCTCACGGCAATATATGAACAATTTCCAACGTATGCAGCAATAAAATAGAACAACTTCTGAGTAACTGCACCCTTATGAGGTTTGTTGAATGGAAACTATATACAACATTGCAGTTTTTGAGTCAAGATCCCTTCAAGTTTTTGTTTGAAGATTCCTTTTAATTTTTTTGTTCCTCATTTTCAACCAGATATTTCCTCACCATTACGTTCCTTCTACCATTTTTTAAATCGATCCCATTCGTTTTCGTTTCTTCAACATCTCCCAAAGACTTAGACATCGCTATGTATTCGTATGATTTATTTACCGCTGGTTTCACTGCAGCGCGTTTCTCTAGGAACTAGTGGTTCTTCTAGAAACTTCTTAGCGAAAATTTCGATTTTCTGCTATGGATTTTTGAAGATATAATCAACCAAAGAAAGAAATGTGAGACAAAAACATGAATCTTCAGGTTTTTTTAATCTACATCTACTTTATTGGCGAACTGTGTGACTTCGAATCGGTAACTGATGCTCAATTCCAGATCTGAGTATGGGTAAGTTATGAGATGAACTAAATTGCGAGCGAACATCGACAGCTTCGCATCTGAATGATAGAGGACTCCCAACTTCTCTCTCTCATTTTAGCAAACTGGAAACTCAGAAAAAATTTTTAATTTTGTACTTTAAACCCGTTGTACTTTATTATAACGAGATCCTACCTTTTCGAAAAATTTGTTTTCGCTTCTAAATGTGCAGATGAAAAGGTAATAATATGATGCACTCTTGCTTATCGATATTAAAATACATTCCATGCAAGGCTGATGGCTAGTAGCAGTCATCATCTAGGAACACTTGAATCACTTCAAAATTTTTTTCCTTGGAGCAAAAACGGGCAGTTTTGATGTTATTGTTGCTGACCTCTTGGCTGCCTCTGAGACTCACCGTGAGTGAAGTTGCCGACCAGAAACTCACTCACGCAGAAGGAAAATCAAAAAAGTAAATGCGAAGGACCAAACAACGAAAACTGTCGGAGATTTTATTCTTGTTTTGAAGAAAGCAAAACACCTTGTTTCTTGTTCTCTCACAAATGCAACAGTGTTTCAACCACATATCGGAGAACTTTCCACTTGTGCACTTTTTGCTCACAACCCACTGAATATGCATTAGATTTTGAAAAGTTTTCAATGCTCCAAATTCAATTCGTCATACAATCAACAAAAAAGTTAGAGATGTCATTCGAGAACCCTTCGGCAATGCCTTCCGTCCGTGGTTCTCAGAACAGTTCCTTTTGGGACTATCGTGAACACTAACATTGGCGTTATATAACGACGCAGAGAGGCTCAGTGCATTCGAAAATATTGAGAGTCCTATATTTGTTATATGTACGTACAGCTGTGCATACATGCGTAGCTTTAAGTTCGTAAGCACCCATTTTGGAAATGAAAGATAAAAACAAACAAAGAGTGCGAAAGGGGAGTAGCAGAGATACCAAGGACTGTCCGTGAACTCTATAGGGCAAATTCACTGTCGACATATTCGCGAAAAATCAAGCAATTTGACAAATTTCCACAGATTACAAATTCCATATTGCTTGTCAATTTGAATTCGTATTCCCCATAGGTGCACTAAAAGTAATTTGGCTTGCACCCAAGTTTCGTTTTGTTTGCTTTTTAAAGTCGTGTTACCGATACTGAATGTATTTCTTGGTAGGAGTGCTCACCCACTTCTTTGTTCTGTGAAGGATATTTAATGCGAGCAGCTATGGCGACCAGATGAGTTCATTTCTAGCTTCCTGCTCGATTAGTTTACGCTCACTATTCTAAAAAAAACGTATTATGCAGCATTGAACTGTAAGCGTTAGCTCTACTCTTAACCTTTCCGTGAGCAACCAGTTTGATCAGCAACAAAATATCTGAGATTGGCGTTGCCGTCTTTTTCCGAGCATACTGCACTTTTGCAACGATGTTATGCTCGATAAGAAATGATTCCATAACATCTAATTTACTGCCGGCCGTCAACATGGACCACTGAAGGCGTGCGTTGGTTGGTGAATTTCGAAGGTTTTTGTCCATCTGATTTCGTGGATCTCATTTTTCGCCGTAGGTGTACTCAACGAGCCATCTCACAGTCATGATGGCCTTCACCATCTCACAGATTCAGAAGTAGAAATTTATTTAGATTAAAAGAATTTATTTCTTCCTCATACTTCTTATACTCTTTTTCTTCTGTTTTTTTTTAACTGTTTTTTTTCTTTTGTTTTACTGATCTACATTCCCTTTCATTTTCAGGTTTTCTAGAAGTTTTTTTTTCTCTTTCCCTCTATATTTCTTCTTAGAATTTCACCTCTGTATCTGGTATAGGCATTCTTTCCGGAATTTTATACATTCCGTTCAAGAACGAAAGTGTCTCTCCTTTCTAATTGTACTCCTTTGTTCGGAAACATGCACTCACTCCTTTTTTGTTTAATTGTTGTCATCAGTTTTTAATCCATCAAACAAAGTTATTAATAAATTTTTATTCGTAACGATTTTCAATTAGTTATGCTCATTCCCAAGATTTATCTTTCCCTTTCTTTTTCTCTTTTGTACATTTCTTAGTCGTTTTTTTTTTTGAATTTGTTTTATAGTAGTCTGTTTTAAGTTCTAAGTAAGTAATTTGTAATTAATTGTAGTCGTGAAATAACCAACAGAATGTCTTCTATTTCTATTTGAACTGATTTAGCTAATTACTCCCTCCTGCACCACTTTTTAGCATCCTCGCTAACATTTGTCTTTCGTTCTGTGAGCATTCTCTAGGGGTTCGTACATTTTTTCTATTTAGATTAAAGAACCCTTCCGGATACGGGGTGCTCTTCTCCATAGCTGTCCCTCGGTTGCACAACCTAGACGCGCTCATCTCAAGACATAATCTTTAATCTAAAAAGTGCCTTTAAATGAATTCAAGGACTCTCTGCCTGTCCCTTGCTACCAGATTTTAGTCCACGACATTAATATCTTTTCCTACCGTTTTGTTCCACTCGAAAACTCTCGGACTGGTTTTATCCAATACTGTGTATGGAGCACCACGAGTACACTAATAAATAAATGAATAAGAATTTAGCTATCGTTAACAACGACTTTCTCCAATGTTGTGAGTGATTAATCGGCCATTTGATGCGAGTTTGTGGCTGTCCGCACTGATTGTAAACAACAGCGCATAATGGAAGATGGACAACTCTACGTCTGTCTCTGTTCCGACAATTTTTAATATGAGAGAGATTTATTGTTATTGCTGCTTATTCACATCAAAATAACTTCGTCGTTGTGTTTTGGAAATTGAATTCTTACTTTTAGTATTACTTTCAATTTACTTCACCACAAATTTGAAACATATATATTTGGAAAATGATATTCAAGTTCCTTAGCCGGAAAGTCGTGACGTTCGATTCATTTAGAATTCTAGGAAAGTTAGAAAGAGTTCATAAGATGTCAGCAAACCGCTTTGACCCTTTCTTATCTAAATAAGATCTTTTTTTCTGTATTTATATCCTTTTGTGGATAAGGTTTAGTTCCATTTTAGGGTATTTCAAGATCTTTTTTTTGGAAATCTTTTTTGTATGCAATTCAATTTTTTGTTGCAATTCAATGCAATTTGTTGTATGCTGTTCACTGACGATACCATTTTTTCTATTACTTCTTTTCTGTTATCATAGTCGACATATTCTCATAGTTCTATTGCTTTGTTATTTCTCGTTTCATGTCGTCTTCCTACATTCTCGTTTTGATCGCAGTTAAATTGCGTTCTTCCTTGCACATCACATTGAATCCATGATTTCCTTCAGATGGACAGTCAGAAGTGGATGGCATGTGCCATCCTTTCGCTCGTGATCATCGGCTGTTTCGGCAACGCCCTCTCTTTTCTGCTATTCAGTCGACCGCACATGAGATGTTCTTCGGTGGGTTTTTTAAGCTAAGGTGCGGAAGTTTCACTTGGGATATCAAGCTTTAAGAAGTCATTTGAGATGAATGATTCGTAGATGTGGCACTGTTGATCTTCTCAACATATTAATGTGACATCATTTGTTTTGATAGCAATTGTTCGGAGTGCTTCATGACCCGAGCGAGATGGATGCGTACGCCTCTGTACCACCAGTTGTTCTCGCCACTAAGTTAACGTCTTGTGAGATTGGCTATGCCATTGATTGTAATTTCCTGGTCGTAATTCTATCAGCAATCTTGATATTTAAAATGGAAAAATCAACGGACGTTACCAGCTTAAGCCACTGTAAATTTCATTGGTGAATATGGCTAATAAATAGATTTGTCCGCTCCTTCTATCACCTAATACGTAATTTATTCTTTCCGGCGACGCTATCGAGCTCCGATCGCAGGGAGGAACACATTCGACTGTAGTGCTTTCCCTTAGTCGTTAAAGATGAAAAGTCTTCTGTTCCAGGTGAACGTGCTTCTGTGTGCTCTGTCGTTCATCGACCTCTCACTTTTGCTACTCTCTATACCCACCTTTGTCATACCAAGTTTGGATCTGTGGTGAGTGGTGTTTCTCAAGTTTCTGTGCAAGAAAGGTTTTCAAAATATATTACAAACTTCTGAATTAGAAGACCAAACAAAATGTAGGGGATTCTTCACTGAGATTCTATCCTCATGAAATCTGCTTGAATTTTCACATCCGTAAACAACTAGTAACAACTTTTCTATTTTATTTCCTTTTCCTTCATAAAATGACGAATTACCCGCTTCCTTCAAACGCTTGCTGCGAATGAATCTGGATCTTTAATCCTCAAGTTAACGATAGGTGATTTCCGCAGATTAGTGTCTATCGCGTTAAGGACACTTACTCGCTAAAGTACTGGGCATCACAAGTCAAAACACAGGTAGCCCCTCACTTTTTTTAATCCAATAACAAATGTACCAACTAGTACTTTCTTAGCTTCAACTCTTATTCCGCTTTGAAGCGCAATTGCTGGATGTGCTCGAACTCTGTTAAATGTACTCTCTTGCCATCCATACACTTTCACACCATTTATGTTCACGATATTAACATACACTACTGTCGGTGGTAGTTTCGCTGTCCTCAAAGAATTGCAACGTGCATCAGCAGCCGTAACTTACAACCTTAAAGGCAACATACCACTAATATAACGTATTGAGGAATAAAGCTGGAAAACCTAGAGATGGGGTTGTATACTGCGGGACCAGGAGTGGTTCCGCTCATTTCTCCATAATCGTGGTAAAAGAATGGCGTCAAAGACTCCGTCTTTCACGATGATTTCAGTTGCAACTGTCACCCTTGTACACGCGCCGCATCCAGCTATGGTGCGGTTGGAAGGAAATGCGTTCTCCTCGACAGCATATTTAAGTTAAAACAATGAAGAGGTTGCTGACCGGACCAGAATATATACATGGATGAAGGTTTGAATACTTCTCGTAGGAAATTAAGCGGTTCCCCCACCGTATTCTAGGAAGACTAGGGAGAGTTGAGCGGAACCACCCCTGATCCTGTAATCTGCAGCCCCTCTAGCTAGCTAGCTATCTTTTCCCACAGATTTCTCCACCACGTTAGATTCGCGGTAGACTGCATTTGATATAGAACAGTAAGTGGAGGTGGCAAAGAGAGACACAAGAGGCTAAAACGAAAGAAAGTATTAGATTCAAGCATGGTTGCTCCAATGCATTGTGGCCCACTTCACCGTGATGACATGAACGTTTTTCGTTAATGGTACATGATCTAGCCATTTTGTCGCAATACTATTCGTTTACGTCGTTAAAGGCAGTGCACCACAAAATTGATGATGTTAAGATCGAGCATTGCCCATGTTCGACTGTCTTTGAATCTCGGCATGTTGAAACGTAGTTTTTAAAATCATTTCCTTGAGCTGCAGCCAAGATTGGTATTTATTAAACAACGACTAATGTTCTGGAGTTATCGCCTTCGTCAGAGCCTGGAAAATTCAAAGCCATTAGTGATTTATCCTCTCAAGTGCCTCATCGCCCCTACAAAAAGCATCCAAACGGGTCACAAGGATTTTATGTAAGGACTTCACGCCCGCCCCGTAGATCAAAACCCGCATAAGTCTTGATATGGGGATAACTCATTTGTGATAACAATGCACTCATCCTTCTTGTTCATTTTTGGACTTTTGGCGGTTATCCAAAAGGCCTCCAGTGTTCTGCGCACTCGCAGGATAGTACGTTGTTTAATAAGGACGATCAATACCAATATTGGCTAAAACTCAAGGAAATCATTTTAAAAACTACGATGTTGAGATCTCTTCACGATAGGGAAGGACAGGAGTGTAGATCACGAGCATGAACGCGATCGCGTTCAGCACTTCTATAATTGTACTGAAAAACGACCTCTGTGCACAACCCACGTCCGGGAGCAAGTTAACAATAGTGAATGAGCTCCCTTGAGCAGCCTTTTCAAGTAGAGCCCGTGAATAGATTGCAGATGATGACCAGCGCGATGCAAAAGGCGGAGCGTTGTGAGGTGTTTTGTCGGAAACTTCAGTTGCCAACCCCGTCTCTCACGCCGTTTTCAAAATATTTAGGAAGAAGGGAAGCTGCCACCAGCATATCCGAATAAAACAAATGAATGGACTGCTGAGGTGACCTGAACATGTTCATAGACAGCGTTCTGACGTACCACGTCGGAACTAGGGCGGTTCCTACGCTGTTTTTTTTTTACGATGATTAGGGAGAGATGAGCAGATCAAACGTGGGCCGTTTAATACAAAAAAAAAGCACTAATGAGAAAAAATATGCTTGCGTGAAAGAATCCGTTGAACTGAAATTCGGAATGGTTGTTTGACTTCCACGATCTAGTATTTCCTAATGACTTGTGTGATGCAGTCGCATCTTTTGAAGGCAAGCCACGCTTTGACATCGGCCACTAATTCATCAGAATCGTCATAAACTTTATTTGAGTGTCAGTTTTTCAATGAATGAACTATCGAAGTGGTAGTCTGTTGGCACCTCTGTGGGAGAATATGGCGAATGAAGAAGCAGTTCCCAGCCTTTATTGGCGATAGATTTGATGACACCGATGCCGTTCCACGTGTGGACGCGCATTATCCTAGTGGAGAATAGTATGATTCTTCTTGTGTCGTCTTCTCATCTCGATTGAAGCATAAAGGTGATCAACCTGAGAAAAGTAGACGTTGCTGTTGAAGGTGCCCGCCAACATTCGAGCTGTTGCGCTCTCCTCTTCATTCGTGACTGCCAGAAGTGCCTGATCGTTGGTATCCGATGTTCTCTTCTAGGATCGTCCTCCAAGCCTGTGTCGTCAGATTTGAAGCGAAAAAACCATTTCTAGCATTGTCTTTCACTCAATGTCCGTCACCGAAGAACTCGCTGAGATCGCGACATGACTGTGACGCGTACCATCCGTTTTCGAAGTGGTAGAGGATGATATAACGAATGTGAATATTATTTTCGTTACGCATCTTTACGAAAAGAGAAAGTGAAAAATGTTCTTATTTTTAAGAAATGGAAGGCAAAATGCAGTTTTTTTTGTGGTTAGAACGCCCGCTAAGAAACCGCGAATAGTTATGCACCAATCCAATATTGAGATCATTGTTTGGATCAAACAAAGATAATTTTGTATCTAGCGCCTAGTAGAAGAGCCTTCAATTAAAATGTGAGGCACAGACCCAAAAATTCTTTCTTGCTACCAATTTTTTTTCTTCGAGAAATCTTGGCTATTGAAATACCACTATGAAATTGACCAAAACTTTCAAAATAGCACACAAAATAGAATATTTCTACTATTCCTCTTCTGTTGTGGAAGACCACCAAAATTTGAAAAAAAAAATACAAAACAGAAAATCGCGAACAAAATTTCGTACGATCGTAAAACGAAAGCAAACAGACGAAACGGTTATTGCATGGAAGCATGCTGATGTACTGATTTGCGTCAAAGCTAGCTGGAAAGTGGTCAAAAATTTTACGGGGAGGTCTCCTCTCGCGTATGTACATCGCAACTATCGAGAAAAAGTGGAAGTGCAGAGGGCAACTAAGGAGGTCGAATCAGTGAAGTGTAGCTTTTAAACAAAGCTATTAGGTTTCTTTCGTTCACATGCAAATAAACTCGTACCGTTCTTTGTGATGTGTCAAATTGATTATCAACAGTTGTAAGCGGGCGCATGAACCAAACAACACTTTCTCCAACATAAAGCTTATTGAAAATTCGAGAAAACCGTAAGGTGGCTTAATGGCAAAGCACGCGGAATTTTAGCGAAGTATCCTAGAAATGGCCTCTCAAGAAAAAGAAACAGTAAAGTAAACAGCATGATATACAGGCATCGTTGCAGGTCGTCTCAACAGTCAGCAATGACATTCCTTGCTTATGTACTTAAGCTAGTATATCCAGTGAATCTAACCATGCAAACGTGTAGCATCTACACAATGGTGATGATCACATTTGAAAGATGGACAGCCGTTTGTCGACCACTGCAGGTGAATCAGCGGAGTCAGCGTTTTACTACTACTAAAGAAAAGTTGTACACGGTGAGATTTGTGTAATTTCAGGTCCGAGTGTGGTGCACTCCTAAGAAGTCAAGGATAGCTGTTCTTTGCATATTCATATTCGCAGTATTATACAACTTTGCCAGGTTTTTTGAGTACCGCCTAATGTAGGTTAAATTTGAACATTGTTGAGAAGATCTAGAGGCGCATAAAGGATAAAAAAATGTCTGGGGTTAATCAGTCCGCTTGAAATGCGCGTTCACCACGTTCACTTCACAATTCTTTAAGGTTCACGAAAATAGCCTTTATAGTGACTTGGAGCTCCACCCGATGTGTCAAGTCAGTGTTTTTATCCTCCCAGACAAATCTGGTACCAACTTATCGACCCCGGTAGGGTAAGGCTTGGTTGGGACTAGAGCGGATTAGAACCGCTGATCGATCGTGCGTACAGCGGAACCACGCTTCACCTGCGCTTGAAGACGTATATTTTCTACAAATTTTTAGCATTTGTTTTATTTTTTAGATTTTTGTTATTGTTCTCGTACAACTACGGTATAGCGAGAATATAGATGGTTAGGGAACCATCAGAAAGGGCATATAAAAGCAGAGTTAATCGCTCTGACACTTCAAGACAACTGCTGCAGTTAGTCCTACGGTTTTGCTTTCATGGTCGAAACGTAATCATGGTCGGGCCAAAACGGCTGGAAGCCGATGTAATTGCGTAAGCGGTTGCGATAGAAGTGGTGCGATGAAGTTAGCGCTAGTAAACAGGGCAAAATTCTTTGTTGCTCCAGTCGCAGAGACGACCAAGGTTTGTTCCAACCGTTAGTTTCACCGCGTCACTTCAAACCTATGCGTTTACGCAGCTGCACCAAGTTTCGGGTCGTTTTTACCAGTTTCTATCCTCAACGCAATCAACATTTAGTAAAGATGACATTTTGTTACCTTTCTCCGCAAATATCCTCAAACATTTCGAATGCAAGAATCAAAAGAATGCATAGAACGCGTGGAAAAAAGCTACAAGCTCTCGAAGTGTAGACCTCGTAAATTGCTATGGCCGTGATGCGCAGTGCGCATCAACAGAAAGGAACGCTTCGTAGGAACCCCAAATAAGTGTTGATTGCAACTCTTATCCTCTGGAATCATTCTATAAGTGGATCATGTGATAAATGGCTAATGTCGTTTTAAATATGCTTATATCAATTGGTTTGTCAACCTTTGGAATTCTGGTTCGCGATTCTGATTTTGCTTGATTTGTGCGCATATATAATTATTAAAAGAACCGCTAAAAAATTCAGATTAGGTCGGAATCGAAAAAAAGTTTAGTTCGTAAAATTAGTTTTCCTGTTAGAGAAGTTTCTACATGAAAAAGAACTGCTGAAAAACCCTTGCTGAAAAAGAGGTTGAAGTTCGCTCCAGAAAAAAAAATCCAAAAAGTCACTGTGCCGTGAAATGCTCCATGAAATAAGACAATTGTGTTCTTTTGTTGCTCACAGTATCTTATGAAGGACAAGGCCGCTCCATTTTTGAGTAATCGAGGCACACTTTTAAAAGATGATTTTCTGAAGAAGCAGAGAAATTCCCATTCGGAAAGATCTTTTGTTTTGAGGAGAACCGTTCTGAGTCTTGTCCATCGAAAATTTTTAATGTAGCGATGAAAATGAAGGAGAATAAGTCCGCAAATATCTTTCATATTTCAGACATACTCCTGATGGTGCGCTGTACGAAAAGTGGCTACGAGATCCTACAAATTATCGGTAAGTGTACACGAGATGGATTAGTTTCGTTTTAGTTCAAAATTATAGTTCTTTCTTTGCTCATTCCTATTTAATTAATTCATTTAATTCAATTTAATTCATTTTGTTTCCTACTTAATTCATATCCTAGTTAGACGCATTTCCAATTTTCTTGCGGAACCTCATCGGCAGTTTTTGCTCAACATGCAATTTATAACTGTGACGATTTTTAGTGGCTACTACGTTGGGTACTACACAATTTTATACGTACTGACACATTTTTTGATCCCGTTCACAATTATGGCCGTATTGAATGGTTCCGTGATCTCAACTATGTGGCAAGGACGTCGCATGCGTCAGATGTTAACTAGACAAGTTGGTGGCATTACAACGAATATTTTCACAGGGAAATATTAAGGGGATGATGAATCGAAAGTCATGGATTTCAGCAACAAAGAGAACAGTCCACAACAGTAATGCTGCTGATTGTCACGATTGTGTTTGCCGTTTGTAACACGCTACCGTTTCTGTTGAATGTCGTCGAAAGCGTATTTCCCGACTTATTCGTAGATCCGGTATGTTTAAAACTAGGAATCCCTAACAAACATCACATAGTTCTGCTGCAAAAATGAATGATAAATAAAACAGAGCTTTAGAAAGGTAGATGCATTAAAGTCAGAGGAAAGTTGCCCACAAGTTCTGGAGTCTCCTTTAAAGTTTGGATTTCCACGAGAATAAGCAAGAAATAAACAACAAATCTATCAATAGTGTTTCCTCCGTTGTTGTTTACAACTTCTTCCCAACATTCAGCGAGATGTTAAGCGCCTCTACGGTAGAAATCAGCTGGTTCCCACTCAAAAAAGTCATGCTTGATCAATTTTGAGCCCTTTAAAAGCTTCATCTCTATACACTTCACGAAGCTCGCGAGCAGCTTCTGTGGCTTCGGACCCCGACTAAACGCAAGAAGCAAAAGGTGTCGAAAAACCGTTTTTGTCGACTTGACACCCCGTTAAACACATTCTTCTAGACCATGCAATTTTCTGTCGAAAAACATAAAACGGAATGCCAAAACATCTTATTCTTCGCGCAACATTTTCACTGAAGAAATTGCCGGGATTCATGGTCCAACCCAATTCATGCAAAAATGTAAAGCTGTCCTGCAACCAATACGAATGACTTCGCTTCATTCATAGAAAAGATTGCTAAAGTGTGCCTATGACACGTTAATTCGTTTTCTTAATGTTGACTGCACATATCGTTAACTAAATACATTCTTGTTCGAGATACGACTGCAGTGACTACGCATATTTCGCGTCACGTTGAATGTATAAGTGCTTCAAATCCGTCGGCGTTAATGGGTTAATGCGATAAAGTAGTTGGCGTTCATCAATCTCCCTGAGCTGGATCGACGCTTTCGACTTCTGAATCGTTTGAGGTTTACGAACGCGTGTACAAGCTATGCAATGAATTTGGAGAGAAAGAAAGTGTCAATTCATTTTTTATCTCCCGGAAAACATTCTTTGCAAATTTATCGTTATCGCAACCGGAAGAAGGAGAGGCTTTGTTGGCCTAAGGAGACTTCAAACCATTAACTGCGTAGTCGCAGTGGTTCGTGTTTACACCGACTCTGGAAAAGAACAATTTTTTGACTTTGAGCCAATATGAAATCTCTCGATTCCGAGATCCCTGAGAATAATGCTCTTTTGAATTAAACTGTTTCTATCTTTTCTGGCTATTTCTTCGTCTCCACTATTTATTTAGAAGGATTAGTGATCCCACGTGGAAATCAGAACAGTTTGTGCTCTCCTGATCGTAACATTTTCACCGGGTTCTCCCATTTTTATGCTTTTTTATGCTTCTCATCATGTCGAACGAACACTTTGTCGAACTTTCTGCGCCACTTGAACGAAGTGCACCTCCTGATGGAGTCTCTCCTCAATCTGTAAATAGAATTTTTGTTTTGATAGCTTTTTTTCGCTGAAGCCTGGGTGGTTTTCTTTTTTCCGAATGGTATTACGACTTGATGAAAAAGTTTAGTGTCGTATATGCAAGCGCGCCATAAAACAAGGAAAAATTCACTTTAAAAAGGGAAAAGTTGTTTCTCCAAATTTGAAGAGTTGCAATTTTGAGCACGTTTTAAGAACTTATGACGAAGTTACCTAAGTAATTAGTGATTTTCTGTCATCTATCCGCTTCTATTATCAGTAATTTCTCAGCAGATAATAACTGCTACTAACTTTCGAAACCACTGCTGCTCATAAACACTACATAAACAGTTATATTTGTCATAATGCTTTTAGAAATATGCATTCATAATTTGATGAGAGCACGTCAAAGGACCCCGTTTAGTGATTCTTTTTAAAGACAAATACCTTAAAATATAGTGAATCGTTTCTCTAAGGCACTTCTAAGAAGATTCTTCCGAGTCAAAAACATCATAATATAAAATAACGAGCCTAGTCCGTGTGTGTGTGTGTGTGTGTGTGTGCGCGTGCGTGCGTGCGTGTGTGTGTGTGCGTGTGCGTGTACGTGCGCGCGCGTGCGTGCGTGCGTGTGCGTGCGTGCGTGTGCGTGTGTGTGTGTGTGTGTGCGCGTGCGTGCGTGCGTGCGTGTGCGTGTGTGTGTGTGCGTGTGTGTGTGTGCGCGTGTGTGTGTGTGCGTGTGTGCGTGTGCGTGTGTGTGTGTGTGTGTGTGTGTGTGTGTGTGTGTGTGTGTGTGTGTGTGTGTGTGTGTGTGTGTGTGTGTGTGTGTGTGTGTGTGTGTGTGTGTGTGTGTGTGTGTGTGTGTGTGTGTGTGTGTGTGTGTGGTGTGTGTGTGTTCGAAATTCGAAATTCGAAATTCGAAAAAGGGGGTGCGACGGGTCCATCCGGCGTCAGATAGCTATAAAATGAGTTGCGACGGGTCCCGGAGCGTCGGATTGGCGCGGCGGCACCAGATGCCTATTGAAGAAGCTGCGATGGGTCCCACGGCATCGGATCCTGCACCACAGAAGGCCATAAAATTGGTTGCAACGGGTCCCGCGGTGTCGAAATGGTGCGTACTAACTTTGTGTGCATGTCGCAAAAGATAAATGGTTAAAGCCGTTCCATAGCCGTGGTCACTGGGCGCGTTGCTTTTCACCTTCATGACTCCTCCACGTATCTATTTCCTTCTTCGTTCGCCTCAAGTTGGTATCATGCCGTTCTCAGAAAGTGGAAACGCGCATGAAAACGGCTGCTTAAATAGTAGCAGGATGTTTATGTGATCTGACGTGGAACGTTATCATAATCAGTAGGATGATGTCTTTCACGTCATTTTATGCCAAAGCACCATTCTTTGATAACCGTTTGTAGAAAACAGGAGAAAAACCCACATTTGGCGTGATACTTTTAAATATTGTCTATAATATATTGATAAGGAGTGTTTGGAGCTGAAGCTCGATTGTTCTGCAAATGTAGAACTGACACGTTTAGAAAGAAGACTATGAAATCTTTCGCATTTAGTTATAATATAAAAAAGGAAGAAGGATTGCCGGAGATACACAAGTCCAATTTCATAGAACTGATAACACTAATATTAATTTCAGTGAAAGCGAGCGAAGCAAACACCACAGAAAGTCTGAAGTCCGGCTTTAGCCGGACGCTCAGACTGGTTTTCTCATATTCTCATTCTCATTCCTTGAACAATCACGAAAAAGAATTGACGAAAATTTTCAACTACGTTGATGTGGTTCGCAAATACAGACCGATTATTTGCTGCTTGCTTGATTGCTTTGATTTCAGACCACCATGCACATCGCGTACACTCTCAATGACCTTTCGAACCTGCTTGTTGTGCTTAACTCAGCCACAACATTTTTTGTTTATTTCACTTTCTCCGAGAAATATAGACAGACGTTGATCTTTATTATTAAGTAAGTTTACTGAGATAATTGCATAACGAATTTTCGAAGGAAAATTTGATTTAAGTTCACTTGATTTCCAGTCTTCTCACAGTTGAGCTTTTAGGAATGGTTGCTGCGCATCAGTTTCTGACTATAACAACTACACGGCAATGTCTCGCACCGCTTCAATGCGTGTGAATTCTGGAACAGGAGATTCTCAGAGAGCTGGGAGCAAGTTGAGCACAAGCAGGTCTTTGATTTCAATCTCAATACAGCTCTAGGGAAAGTGCGCGTTCTGCTATTTTAGCCGGAATTCAGACGTTCTACTGAAGCCTCTTTGCCTACAAAAGCGAAACGATCGGTTTTCCTCTGAGTATAACAGCAGAACCAGTAAATATCACGAAGATTTCCGGTTACCACGTCTGCCGACGGAAAAACGAAAGAAGAAACATAAGTGTGTTTCTCAGGCTATATCCTTTTTCTTTCTTTTCTGAATTATGCTCGTCTAAATCTTACTGGGAAACCTCTGTCGATGTCAGTGCATTCAGATGGTGACATTCTGTTCTGGACATCGCAAAAAAGAATAACGAGATGCTCAATGAGAGCTCTCACCCACATAATGATTTGTTTTTATGCATTATTGCTATGGTGGTTTACTTTTCGGATGCAGCAACTTAGAACAAGGGCTACTCTTTGGTGCAAAAAGAGCGCTGTGGAATAAACACGATTATCGGCTTTGTAGGATGTAAACTCTTGCTTTGGTTAAGACTATAAAAACTAAGGGAAAGCTGCCACCATAGATTTTTATTTTAACTTCTACTATCTTAAGAAACTGAGTTTTGCCTATTGCCATTTTCTCCGTGTACAATGATTCCGCAAGCCGTTTTTGCTATCATTCAGTAGAGCAAACAAATTCTGGAAAGAAGATGTGTGAAAATAGGCTCTTTGTCTACAGATTTCATGTACTGAGCGTCGTTGCCTCCACCAGGAAATCTGTTTAGAGTTGCATTAACCTGAAAGATTCTGTTGAAGCTTAATCTAAAAGCAAGACAAGCAAGGGCATTTTTCTCAGTAGTTTTGTTCTTTTTTTAGTCTTGAAGTCTCCCTTTCAGCGGCTTATTGAAAGTTGATGAGAATATTGTGGGAAAACTGAAGTTCCTATTAAGTTATGTTAATTCATACAGACATTCCCACACACAGGCTGAGCGCACTAGTCAGCGCTGATTTAGAAGAAGTTGTTGTGCTGCAGTCGGAACGAATCATATCTATCCTGGAGAAGGCGAGAATCAGTAGTATGTTAGATCCTAGAAATTTCTTCTGTTTTGTTGGGATGGTATTTTCAAGCATTCGTGTAGTATCACGCTAATTGTCTCGCTAGAAAACAGATTTTACTTTTGTTGTGAACTTTTTTTTTTCTCTTCACGACGATTAGGGAAAGATTGCAACGCGCCCCGTAACGTACTTCTAGCGTACTTCGCAGGAACGAACCCCGTTCCAACGCCGTTTCTTACGAGGATTACGGAAAAGTGAGCGGTCGTTACTTGTTTGGACGTTGTGTGAGAATTGATTATAGTTGCTACAGAGGAATTAGAAAGATAAGAAAACTGGAGAAAGACTGCAGTAGTAGTTTACTCTGTATTTTTTCAACTACGGCTGTCTTTCCGTTCAACTGTACAATCACTGGAAGCGAGAAGTGTTGTTTCAGGTTAAGTGTGGCGGATTCCCAGATCGCTGCTCCAGAAATTCGGGTCACGTTCAGTGAGGACGTATCGAATCCTCCGAAAACCCCTTAGTGAGCAATCAGATTAATTGTATTCTTCATGCCATGATTGAGGACGTGCTGATATCAACGGGTCTTTTATATTCACTCAAGCTGTCATTGACTCTTCTCAATCACTGCTAATATTTGAGGGTGGTAGCTTTCAGGTTCTATGGTTGTGCTAATATTTCATCTGCTACATTGATGTTCTGAAATAAATGTGTATTTTGCATCTTCTCTCTTTCGGCTTCTGAAAAATAGCCGAGAAATACGAAGCGAATGTGTGAAGTCTGTTATTTTGATTCTTCACACTGCTGTTAACGTCTGTTCCTCTTTTTGAACTATTTCAATGTCTATCGCTGCTGTTAACTGTTTATTTAGTGTAATGAAACCTTAACGGACACGTCAGGAGCAAAAATTGATAAAGCAAACAGATTTGTTCCGGAATGACTTAATGTCCAAACTTAACTGAAAGACCAATATTTCCTTTATTGCTTCAAATATTCTCCTATTTCAATGCTAATATATACACATAGATATATTATACATGCTTTAGAGAACACACGCCAATATACATTTAGCCACTCCATGTGCCATATGTTAATGATGTCTGTACAGCGGAGAAATGAAGCAGCAGCCTACAAATGGGATATCATAACTATTTGGAAATGTGTAGATTTATGTGGTAATTAGAGAAGAAAACAAGCTAGAAGATGACGGCTAGACCCTACCCATCAAGAAGATTTTATAAAAGTGAACTTATCGCAACGGATTCGGCATTTAAGAATAGTGTTATTAAAGGAGATTAGAGGTGAGGTAGACCTCACTTTGATGATCGCCTGTGCAGCAGCATGGTCGGTTTTTAGCACCGCTCATCATTCGAAAGTGTTCCACTCCAGTAAAAAAGATCATTAATTCCAGGCAAATTTTGGTGCTGGTCATACTTACTGTTCTTCTTGAACGTGTTGAACTGCTGCTGAGAATTATTGCAAGCATTCCTGTTCTACTCACCGTCTTTTTTTACTTGTTCAAAAACGAGAATGTCAAAGCAAAACATGCAAGTGTTTCAATGTTGAGAAATACTTGTAGTTAATGTAAAAAAGGCTAAATTTGTAGAAAAAAATATTTTTCACTGGGCTCAAGGTGGGTGGGCACCGCGGATCTCCGAAAGAAGCACCAGAAAATTCTATTGCGGGCTTCAAGAAGGTGAGTCAAAAGTGCAAAAGAATACCATTTAAAGTTTGGTCAGAACTATATGAAGCACCGACAGTTTCGTAAGCGGCTGCTGTCGAAGCGGCGTAGTGGGGAGTAGCGGTTGGAGTCGTGTAAGGATCCTCGCTGCCGCCACTCACCTCTGCAGTTCGTCATGGTCTTACCTCTATTCCGGCCACTGTCTCTACTGCACCGCTTCGAACGCAGCCTATTAAGCTAAGAGAACTGAGGAAAATTTGGCATAGCGTTGAGAGCGGTCCATGACTGTCCATTCTTCATGTCGTTTTGATACGGCTATATAAAAGGATAAGGTCACTGGCGTATCAATACACTTGGGATGCGCCAACGCGTTTTACTGGAATTCGTAATCGTGGAGGTCTTGGAACGCGTGTTGACCCATACAATGAACTGTGGGGGCCAGCCGATGATCAAGTCAATGTTTTTATCCTCCCAGACAAGTCAGGTACCAATTTATCGACCCCGGAGGGATGAAGGTCTTGGTTGGCACTGGGGCGGTTTCAAACCCTCGACCATGTGGCTACAACGGACCCCTAACCGAAAGCGCCACACCAGCCGCGATACGGCTATATACTGCCTGTAAAAATAGAAATGTGTGTAACGCACTAGGGTTGTTTCTTACAGGCAGTGCACAAATCTAAACAAATCTCTGGGATCCGTCTAATTTTCATTCAATGCTTGCCCAATAAATTGACGCTGTGGAACAAATTTTGCTTCATCTATTACTTTCCCGGCAGCACAACAGACGGATGTTACAGCCTAACGCGACTAATCTGCATCTGAAGTGAATCGATCTTAAACGTATTTGAGGGCTTCCAGTTCCATAGTCTGTGAAACATTATGTCTCGCTTGAACTGCCTGTCGACGCCAATTTTCTTCTGATCGCCGCTTTAGCTTGAACTCTCTGACAGGAGACCGCAGACACTTGATTAAGGAGTTGAGTGCCGAACTACCTACAGTGTACCTTTGCCTAATATTCTTTCTCTCTCGTAGCTGCTCTCACTTTTCAACCGGCCCAGACGTCCAATTAGTTGCCTTTCACCATAATTCCCCCCGAGAATCTCGCGGAGACACACATCTGCTTACATTTATTAGAATGGAGTCATAAACCGCGAATGCAAGTACTTTCGATACAAGATCGACGACACGTTGCAGTTTCGCGGTGCTTATTGTTAGACCCTCATTCGTCGGCGAAATAGTGGCAGGCCAAAGTACGTTCAAACAGTCTTAGAACCACATCAACTGTTTTCGCATGCTATCATCGACGTCAAATTTAAACTGAAACGATCGCAACAGCCTAGTTTTCACTTCCAATGGTAAAGCACATCCGACTTTTGAACCGCAACTCTTGTTCCTCGATTTCTTTCTTCAATTCTCCAGGAATACCATCAAAGCAGATCACATTAAAACAGACGGGCATGAGAGTCGAAAGCAGCTCCGAAGTTCAGGAAGGCCTCGATGCCGCTGCCACACTTCGATCGTTCTCCTGAGCAATAAACACTTTGTCAATCATAGACCGACCACGACGAAAGCTGGTCTATTCTCTGGATACAGGCCAGAACGTTCGACTCGATCAAAGGTTTTCCGCAGTTCACGCTGTATTCTTCACGTCCGTTCGTTTTCACAATCGCAATTTTTTCAAACGTTTTACTGCTCAGGGAAAGAGTAGTAGTGCAGACTTCCTCAAGGGACGTTCCTTGTCAAAACGTAATCGAGTTAAAGTTTAAGAGTTGGGACCCACTGCTGGCGCTCCTCTTATGACGTTGAGTGGTGGTCCTAACTACGTGAGCAGATGGCAACGATGAGCTCCCTTGAGTGTGGATGTTATGATGAGGTTCGTCCGCTCGCAAGAGTCCTCTAGACAATTACGGTCGCCGGACAGCGTTTCCTTCTTCGAAGAAATTTTCAACTATTTTCCAAACACATCGCATTGTTATTCGATATCGAACTCGCATCAATTCCGCCGATCGAGTCCAACTCCGCCACGACCTCTTGCTGATTAGGTATCGTGGGACAGCTTTTTGTTGAGTTCATCATAAAGGTTGTCGCTCTGGTAGTTTTCTAGTGTTTCCGTAAAGGCGTGAACAATTGCAATCAGAACTCTGAGTCTTCCGCGATACCACAGTCGTGCAAAGACACCTGCCGAGGTAGATAGTGTAGTTATCGATAGTGATGGAAGAGCGGTCATTGATGCACCCTACAATTTCTCCTGCATTGCATCAGACGGTGCACGCTGATATCGCAGCGAGAGAGTGAGTGAGCTTCACAAAGTTTCGCTCTCTCCATATCGTCTGGAAAGAGAGAGAGTTCCTGGAGCTCACTCATAAGTCGAGTTGTTGCAATGTCAATTTTGAAAATTTATCAGTAAGTTACAATAGTGGTGATAATGTTAATTAATTTTTACTGCATAATAGACATAAAACAAAGAAGATTTCCCAAAAGCTCTTCTTCAACCAGATATACATGCAGATATACAGTATAAGAATACCCATCCCTTTTCTTTAAAAGTAAAGGTAACCATGCGCTACCTCCTGAGCTACTCCTCTTTGCTGATCTTTGATTGGATTTGAACCTTAGAAGAAGTTAGACTTAAGAAAGAAAGAAAGGACTATTTTATTTGTAGGCGAAGGAAGCTAAATGTACGTTCGTCGAATTTGATATCCATTTATCATCTGACTTCGTGCCAGTGTTGATGCACGATAATACCACTGGACGTACTTCCCGCAGAGAAGCAGTTGTTTCTGAAACATCATTGCAGCACATAAAAGACATTTCTCTTAAATCAGTGAGGTAAGAATTTAAGTAGGCGTCGGCTACAATTTTCGTTAACAATAAGAAAAACAGTGACAGCTTATCACTTCACTGTAAAAAAAAATATGGTAAAAGATATAGAGTAAGAATAAAGTGTTTTAGTCCCTACTAAAACTCTTCTTCAATTTCTTGCATGCGTCATGATATAGGCATCTTTGTGGAAAGCCCTCTTGAGTCCTAGCTGCTCCTAAACTTATCCTGAAACATTATCGCCATGCAGATGGAGATGAAAGTTTTAGTTCAGATTTCGAAAACTGTTAGTTACTATTGATACAGCTGTTTTTATCCATACATGCAGTTTCTAGAGAAAGCCATCCTGTGAATGAAATGCAGGAGAGTAGACATACGGTGGTGAACGCTGGGATGAAATGCCAATTATGTACGACATTGAAGTGGTTCACATCTCATTAACTTCTGATAAATTCGCTTGGAATTATTGCGCGGTACTGGTGCGTCAGAATAATCGCGCTGATTTCATTTCTAGCACCGATCTGTCCGGGGGACGTTACGACCTGGCAGCTATCTGCATTTTCCCGTGGTATGTCGTCCTGAAACATATCCGGGCCCATCTTGCTCAATCTTCAGCTAGTGTTCCTTCGCTACTGCATAATCTACGAAACCTTGTTTCTAGGTCATGTTGTCTATCAATGCCTCAGATTTTCTTTTGCAACCTCCGTCCAGAGTTTAGCCGAAGTAGCTTAGAAGTCGTCTAAACAGTAAACACTCAGGGCTTTAAATTGGCGTGGACGATCCATAGCAATCTCCGATTTACACCATGACAAAATGAATTGTTGATGTAAGGTTTACAACAACTTCGCGCTGTTTGAAGCGAATACTGCCACATCGTCGACTTTCTTGAGGTCGAGGGACGTGTCGATGGTGCTAAAAGTGGTGGTGGACGGTGAAGTCCATCCGGCTGGTGTTCGAACCACAGCAGCCGTTCTTCTCTTCATGTCGTTCATTAAACTTTCTTGGGATCGAGCACAGCGTGTTGAGTAGTAGGGAACGAAGAAGAGAATCGATAAAGTCTAGAAAAGCTAAGATAGGCTTGCATAGTCTTCGAATGCCGCTGCAACAATTTCATCTCCCTTCTGAAAATGAATACTTGGTCAATCGTAGATCGACCACGACAAGAGCTGATCACGGACATGTTTCTAAAAGATGTTTGATAGGTTGATTCAAGATGTTCAAATATTGCACATATGACACGGCGATAATCGTCTGTAATTATAGACATATGGCTTCTTGTGAAGAAGAATTATGATGGCGTGTCTTCACAAGTCAGGGGTCCTTTTCGTCAGTCCATATTGATAGAATAATCTTATTAATCTCACAATTATAAGAAATAAGAAGATTTCACCAGTTCCGTTTTAATTCCATCTATCCCTCTCCGCGGAACCTTCGACTTAATCGGCGTTTCTTTGCTGACCATGATGGTCTTTGGCCATGCACGAGACCGGTCTTTGGCCATGCACGAGTTCAGTGACTGATGCTGCTTGCCGGTTCAACAAGGTGTTGAAATGTTCCCTCCAGATTGTCTCTCACCGACATCCACACCGTTGGCAGTGTTTAGGCAACATGTTCTCGTCTTGCCGATAAACTGCCTTGCAGAGTATGGGATTTTCTCTGGTTCTTTTCCTCCTACGCCTTCTCAAACTCCTTCGATCTTGGCGTCTATTCGTTCTCGTGATCACGTTTCAACTGACGACGCAAGCTCCTGCAAGGGCTTCTCCCGGCTGAAGGTACCAGCAGTGGCGGTGAACTGTGTGGAATACACGTACAGAGATTGTACGCAGATTTTGTCTCCGTAAATGTAAAGATCAACTTCTCCCTCGCAGTTAAAACCGGGAGTGTTTTTTTGAAGCATTCAGTGAAAGAGTCAACTCCATCCACTCTCTTGATTCGTAATCCAATATTGATCGTCCCTCGTTAGCGGAAGTTCTGTCCGCGTTCATCGTCTCTCAGACCTGCCACATCGAGCTTCGCATAATGACGAACTCAGTTAATCTTTCCGGAACCGTGCCATCGAGCTGGGGGGAACTGAGAGTTCGGAATCGAATGCGACGTCCCAGACGCCTCTAGATTTTTGCATATCTGACAAAGGGATGTTTTGTCAAAATGTAATCGATCTGAAGCTTAAGAGTCGCTACCTTCCGATTCCGCATAAGTACTTTTGGTGCTCTTCAAAAGTTAAAGGGGTCCTTTGTCACGTAAGGTGGCATCGATGACTCCTGTTGAATATGGATGCAATGATGAGGTTCGTCTGCACGCAAAGGTCTATCAGACAATTTTCGTTGTCCGATGTTTGCTCAGTGTGATAGAACCATTCTTCAAGCACTTTGGATTGTTGTTCAAGTTCTATCTCTGCATTCGCATCAATTCAAACAATCACCGCTTGCTGTTTTAGTATCTTTGATATCAACGTATTGAAGTAATCACAAAATGAGTCCTTACTGTAGTCCTCGGGTTCTCGAGTCGTTGCAGGAGGATGAGCAATCACGATCCAGAGTTTGAGTCCTCTGCGATTCCACATAAGTATAAAGGCGCATCTTGACGACACAGTTGATCCAACTTTTACCTCCACAAGTTTGTTGTAGTCGTTTCCTACAGCTCTTCTGGTGCTTGCCTTTCATCACCATCGCCGCACCAAATGGTGTATATTTGTTGTCGATAACGATGGTGAGGCGATCCCTGAGATGTGTCTCCTGCAATGCAGCAAACAGTGCACGCAGACATCGCAGAAGTCTGGACAGGGAAGCTTCTTGGAGTTCACTTGCTAGCGGCTGGCAGTTCAATGTTGCGAGACGGATATTTTTCGCCAAATTCCATGTTTCCCTCGGGCATCCGACCTCTCAGGGTATCGGCTCTGGTATGGTGCTAGACGACAGCACCCTTCTGCAATATTCGGAAACTTTGCTTCACATAAGGTGCCAAGTTAATAATCAGACTTGTATACGTTACCTCAGTCAATTATTATACAGAATGATATTATTAGTTTACGTCAATTGACAACGACGTTTGAACTAGCGCACAAGCAAAATACTTTGAAGCATACGAAACTTTTTCCAGAGGTGTTAAAGACCATATACCAACTCTTTTTGAAGCTGTTGAATGGTGTCGGGAAAATAAAATGCGCATGATTTTCGACGTCAAGGATGCTAATAAAAAGGTTAGTTTTCCGAGAAACCTTTTCTTGGTCGTTTTTGGTGTTTATTTAACGCTGCACTAAACAATAAAAGTCAGCTTTCTGTTACTGTTTTGGAATCGTAAAGAAAAAGATTCTGCCAAATACTATCTCGGATTAAAAAAATCAAATATGATGACGATCTATAATGACCATGGCGAATTCATTTTTGGTGGATATTGATCCCGAGAGAGCATATTGCCAGAATAGTCGAGCAGTGGCAAAAGTTCAGATACAGATTAGTTATGTAGCCAAATATAATATTAGTTATGCAGCCAGATATAATATTACATTTGTTTCGAAATGTCAAATGATTGCTTCAGTGCTTGGGAAGTGCTACAGAAAATGTTAAAAATGCTGTGATTTCAGTTTTTGTAGATCTTTGATGCCTCATTTCAAGTGCGTTCTCAGCGGTAAAAAATTAAAAATCAATTCCGGAAACATGCATGCACTTTTATTTCCTCTTTAGTTTTTTTGAACCAATTTTAAAACGACCAGGCATATTCTGCTTACAGATGATGGAATCTCTCACAAAACTTATTAAGACGAAAAATTTGTACGACATTGTAATTGTTTCAAGCTTTAATGCTAAAGTTCCTTACATTATTAAGAAAATAGATAAGAATATACTAACCGGTAAGCTCAGTCCATATACATTATTTTGATTGTGTAAACTGCTAGCACTCTGCCTCTGCCCTCTGCCAATATTATTGTAGGTTTTACACACCGTTCGGGATACATGAGTTATGAGGACGATTCACGGAGCACACGTTTTCATACGACTATTTATTTCTTTTTCTATAGGATTGTGGACGATTTAATTGAATTAGGTTCGGGATTCGCTCATTTTTGTCGGTTTGTGTTTATTCATATTCTGTCTCACTTAACGTGCTGATTTAAGGCATTAGATCGTTCCTTTTACCGCTATTTTTGGGAGTCGATATGCTTCTTCTGCACCATAACAATATCAATGGGTATATTTTTTAGATATTTTTGCGACAACACACACAGCCTCATTTGTATGATTGCAGCTATCTTGTTGAAGATTCACGGTTGTATGGAATTCAAGTACTTGCTTGGACAGTGAATGATAAAATTACTGCAGATTTCTTGCATTCGATCAATGTAAGCATTACGTTCAATTGTTTGCGTTACAATAACTGTTAAACTCCAGGTTCCATTCCTCACGGATTTTCCACATCTTATTACTTGAAGTGGGTGATCATCACTGATTTTGCGAAAACTTCCAGAATAAACTATTTCAAACTCTCAGTTTTTTCAAACTCAACCTTTGTAACAGAAACAACTATGTTTTCTTGTTTTGACAACAAGGCCTTGGTGAAACGATATTTATGGCAAACTGACCATTCTCACCCTCTAGCAGCAGAGAAGAAAAGAACCATTCGACAATGGAAAGAAACAACAGTAGATGAGAAGTTTCTGAAGGATATACGCTGTCAGTGCAGTGTGCTACGAATACTGCATCCTATAAAGAGTTGTTAACATTGGGTTAATAGGACTACTACATATTTCGAATTAAGTGTGCAGCACAACTTGCTAGAATGGTTCTCTTGGAAACGGTGATTGCTGCAACCGCCTGGTTTCTTGTATCTTGCGTAAATTTGGCGCTGAATGAGTTTGCTCAACCCACCCAAGTACGGCACACCCACCGCAATGGATGCTCCTCTGTTTCACACACATACCCTAGACCAATTGAAAGTACGAGGCGATAACTCGACTGAGGGAAAAAATAACTTCTACTACACGTGTGTTGGGTCTCTGCATATATTGATTGTTACCCACTTTGAATTTTCGTGTTCTTAGATTCGCAAAGTGTTCTGTTCTGGGTGTTGCTGGAGAGTGATCAGACAATCAGCGCCAATCTCTATTTGAAACTATTGCAGATGCCGGCCGATGCAGTGCGCTAAAAAAGCCCTAAACGCGGCAATGGTGACGATACTATTTCTGTAGAGCCTGGGCTCGACAGCTGCGCCCAAGTCTCCGTATAGCTCGGACCTCCACCTTTTCTGTGCTCTGAAACAGCATCTGAGCGAAAGAAAAACTTCAAGAAAACCCAAAAAGGTGCTAAACGAATATTCGTCTCGTCATATCCTCTCTCTGTGCAGAAGAAAGCCATTGAGACGTTGTCCATTAACTAGCTAGATATTGCAGATAATGATGATAATTACTGTTGTTGATCCTTGATTTGTAATAATAAAACAAAAAATATAAACTTCTCAAGGTGGAAAAAATTATGCAAAGACACAATACGACTCAATGCTCTAACGGTTACGGTTTGGAAATCAGGAGAAAAAAACGGAAGTGCAGATGTGACGAGTCAAAGTTCCTTCTTGCGTTTGCATCAAACGAGTAAAAGTATTTTTTTTCTTTCTCTTGAGGTGAAACTGTCTTGAACTGTAGATCTATGAGATCCAAAGATAAGTTGAAGCGTACACAGAAGAATCGCAACATTAGAGTAGTGATTTCATGTTTTAAAGAAGAGCGACTGTTACATGCCTTTAAAATATGGGTACATCAAAATCATCTGCAACCAAATTAAAACACCCTGTACAAGTACTCGATTTCTCGCAAAATGCTTCATGCGAAATTGAATTTCATCAGTGTGAATCGCCCTGACGATTTTTCTTATTTCGCAAGTAGAACCAAGAAGAGTAGTTGAATGATGAACCCCGAGCTCTTAAGCGACTTTGGGCTCTATTTTGTAGAGTTTTTAACAGATCTTGCGAATAAATCATAAGAAAGTAGGTAAAGAGAAAAGAGGAGCGAATAGATCTGCATACATGTAGGAAGCATGCGTTTGGAAGAGATTGGTTTGGATGATCGCTCAATTAACAGACACGGGGCAACCAATAGTTTGCCAGTATTACGATGAAAGCCGTGGTCCTGAAAGACAGTCATGCGGTTCTCAAAAAAGCTGAAAATGATTCGAGTCATTAGAAGCAATCAGAGATATCATTACATCTGACAAGAAGCCCGCGGAGATATGCCCAGAGAAGTGGCACTATAAAGAAATTTTCACGAACGATGTCTCTGACGACAAGTTTCTTTCAAAGCCAACAAAAGATAAGTAGAGGCGATACTTTCCTCATAGGTCTCACTTCCGAGTAGCTCATGAATCATACATTATCTTTGCGTTCAGGTTTTTATATGATAATTTGATGATCGGCAATCGATACTCGAAAGCATCGTCGTCATGAAATACGATGCGAATGTTGGAAGCAAATTTAAATTCGCGTCGACGAACTGCATATTATGCATGCTTTTCGCATCATTCTTCTTTCATTCGTCGTCTGATGGACGCACTTACAACCAATATATCAGATTTTTTCTCATCACACCTAACAGGACCGTCCTTAGCGTGGTTAGTTAACGTTCCTTTAGGCACGGTGCATCCAACGGGGATGTATATTTCAGGTATATTTTTGTCATTCTGTGTATCTTCGTAATAAGTCGGTGCAGAATTGTCCTCCTTATTCTATGTTGGCTACCACTGGTGCTCACCATCCTTTTTATGGTGTTCAAGAATGATATTGATCGAGGACTGAACGTTTGTTTCAACTCTATTTTTGCCCAGCTTTCGTTCGGAAATCAATGAAATAAAACTCGATAGCCCCGAATTGCCGAGAAAACGATACGCCACGTGATTTTACAAGGAATGCGGGTGGTCTCATAAAAATACAAATTCACAAACTAGTTTTGTTGGTGTTGATTTTCTCTATTCTAACTTTTCTATATGTTTATTGGCTTTGCGATCAACAGTGCTCAACCACGTTCTTAATCTCAGCGTTGAGTGGTCGCTACATTTTCGAAGTTAAGTAGTTGTCTCTAAAATGATGTTGAACAAAAACAACGGTGTAGGATCGTTATTTCTCTAGGAAATTCTCTGTTTTGAAAGTTACATCTGCATAAATCACCGTGGACATGTTTCTATATAAAAATTTAGTATGACTCTATGGAGAGTTAGAGCTGCGGAATTGAAATAGTAAGATAGAAGAAGTGAGAGAGGCTCTCTTTTACCCTTACTTCTACCATATGTCAGTTCATAAATATCATCAGAGTGATGTTTTTCAAGTTTTCTCTTTTTCTAAATTCGCAACAAGAACGTCTGTGACACTATTATGGGATCGTCTGCTAAGCATTATAACTTCCGGAGCTGTCACTTTCCCACCGTATTTACCTGGACAATGTCAATGAGTCGGGTTGTGTCCAGTCAACGAATTCGCTTAATCCTCAATTTTGTTTAGAACTCAATATGAGTTAGGAAAAAGGCTACAACATAAGATAATTTGTAATTGTAATGCTTGATCACTTCAACGGCTTAGTACATAGTGCTGAAGTAAAACACAAATCACGTCGTAAAAGTGTGGATCATCCCCTAATTTTCTGTTTCGCTCCTATTTTCTGCACATCATCTTCAAACGTGTAATTATATAACTTAATCGTTAATTTAATCATTTCATAGCGATAAACAGCGATAAAAGTTGACTTTGGCGTGACAGATCACATCATCTTTAAGAAGGTCAAAACATTCAGGATGTCTGTGGGTAGCATGCCATTCTTTTGTCTGTTCAATGTCATAACCAAGCAATCGAGTCTTTCTCTACTTTCTGCTCTTCACACCAACAATGATTTTGGGTGCTTGAACGACTGATTTTGTCGTAAAATGATGTATTGTAGGCTATCCACCTGTCCTCATTTGGACAGCGGATCTGTACCATCTCCATTCCCATTTGTTACTGCCGTTATCCTTCAATTCATAAGCTCTTAGTATCTCTTTCAAGAGTTAAAAGATTCGCCGAGCATGTGGAAGTAGTAATCATGCATGTCCCTCACGCATTTTTCTCTGCTTGCAGAGAAGGAAAACACAGCATGGAACAACAACAAACAGGCTAGGCCATCGGATTAAAGACATCACCCCACGAATCTGAGGCGGTGCAGAGTATTCTTATAAGGGATAGTAGATTATGGAGAGGAGGGTGATTCCGGGACGTTTTATACGGCAATTAGAAAGAAATGGACGGAATCACCTTCCTCTCCATAATCTACTGTCCCTTATAAGAATACTCCACCTGAAATTCGTACCACCTCAGATTCGTGATGATGCCTTTAAATGAGACAAACAGTTCGGGTCTCGGACCACGGCTGATGACCAACCCGACGGCCACAAAGGGCGTAACGCCGATCAACAGTTTATGGTAGGATAAAAAGCTGCAGCTAGCTAGCAATCTTTGTTTCGTTCATATGCCTATATTTGCGGGGGGCTCATTTAACTCAAGTCGATTTTACACATCTGTAGGAAAAATCGCAAACTTTTCGTTTTTATCCCACTTCGAAAACATCACATCAACAATTCTTTATGCTTAAAGAGATCGACGTTTTTCCATGACTTTTCTGTTGGCGCAAATATTGCGGAGACAAAAGATGCCCCAGAAAACAGTATAGCTGCATTGAAGCTGGTACCGCTTTTTTTTTCAAAATAGCAACGGCTTTTCTTTAAGTATCACTATTGCAGGCATTAAAAGACAACAACGTCGTTTTATTCGACGTTCGAATGGCGAACGATGGAGCTGCTGTGGTGATCAGGGACACAAGAACGGGCAGAACCACAGAAAAGGAAATGAACGTAGCTAAGACTGCCTCAACTGAACTTGTAAAGCTTAAGTTCCGAGATGGAGAGTAAGTTTCTGTGTCAACGCCTTGAGTAACATGTCGTAAATGCAGTTGAAACAATTGCAAAATGTTGTAAATCTTCACAGAGGTCGTATTCCTTTGTTCAAAGAAATGATGGACGAATGTCGTAAAAATAATTCAAAGGCTGTTTTACGTGTGCATGAGAGTTCAAAAGAGGTATAACTGTGTGTTTTTTTTTGTTGCTTTCATAACCTTGTTAGCAAAAGATAAAAAAGTTGAAAAGATATGATGGAATTATCGAACTGTGCATCTAAAAGACTCCTTTCCATTATCGCTTCCCTGGAATTGCTATTTGACATTTGGTATCAGTATTTGAAGAATTGGACTAAAATGAAAGTTCTTGAAAGCGCGCAAAGAGCTTTTTTCTGAAAAAAAAATAGAGTAATGTTGCTTGAAGAGATGCTCGTGAAGAAATTCAAGAAACCTTCAGAAAAATTCCGCTTTAATTGTGCTTCTAGGATGTTCCACCACCTGTTTATTTTGTAACATAAAAATTTTTGCAGTTGTTAGCAGAGATAAGCGATTATGTGAGAAAACATGACCTCTACTCTAGTGTGATCGTTATGAGTGATCATCCTACCGTGGTTTTCTTCGTCAAACGTCATGATCCGAGAATCCTTACAGGTCCCATTTCCTAAAATTCTAGGTATTGTTCGCTTCAAAACTTCTCTCATTTTCAGGACTATCTTACACACGGTTTGGAGCATCGGAGCATTTCCAGCGAAACTCTTCGCACAACATCTTTTACAAGTTCCTCGGTCAACTTATTGATGACGTGATGCAAATCAGTGTGTGATTTCTTTACGATGCAAACTAGAAATAATTTGTTTTACTTTCATTCAGTCGTTAACACGTTTTTATTGCCGAGATTTGTTGGGAGTGACGCGATCTTCTTGAGTGAAGCAGATGTCAGCCTGTGAGTTCATCGCTCTCTCCAAATATTATTCAAATACTCCGATTCATCAGCCTGTAGCTGGGGACCATTTCTTCAGTTTTTTTTGTCTTCTAGCTTAGACGCTTTCGTTGTAGATTAGCGGCAATTATGCGTCAGCCATTCTCAAAACGCTGAGTACTATGTGAAGGAAAGGTTCTACAGTAATTAAACGGTTGTTGAAGTGAACGCAACACAATCTCACAAAGCTTGGAAGAAGAGTAATAGAAAGATGGAGATTTGGGAAGAGATTTCTCATTATGAACCTCACCCAAACACAGAAAGAGCACATCTCTAGATTCCTCGGATTCTTATACAAAAAGTTTAGCTAAACTCAAAGGTTCATGTTATATTTTTGCGAAAAAACCAAATAGATTGTGTTAGCAAAGTTATAAATGCTTTCAACATTATCAAACTATCAAAAACCAGCTTTTTAAGGGGTTTTAAAATGGTAAAAGACAGGTTTCTTCTACAAAATTTGAGGAGATTAGAACAAGAAGTAAATCTTCAGCGCATTTCATCATGTGTGACTGGTGTAGTCATAACAAAACAACTTTTAAACAAAACAAGAAAGCACTACAAAAAATATGTTATATGTATGCTAAATAGATCAGCGTCTTTTATGTTTACCCGAAAGACTGCAACGATCGTCTGTCTAACCGTAAGCAAGGGAAAGGGAATGAATGTTAGGCAGAGAAAATGTGAGAGCTGATGTGGACGCGTAGCGTATCCCCAAATGGACATGAATATCGACAAGCATTGTTTCAAAGAATACATATTTTGCGTAGCATTGGGATGGAGCATGAAGAGAACAGAACAAACGCTTTTCAACGCTTGTTGCGGTTAGCAGAGGTACTGATGCCGCCGAAGATGCCCGTGAGATTTGTGCCGTGAATAGAGGACATCTGTCCTACCCTTCGTCCACACTGAAGAGGAGCGGCAGGCAGCGGTGGGCAGGACCCGAAGTCGACTGCGGGGATCCAGAGCTCGCGCTGGGCTAGCAACCACATGGCTGCATGGCTCCTCCCTCACTGGGTAAACAAGAAAATAGGTTGATCAGGCTTAAGAGAATCCCGCAATCAATGCTAGAGTGGTATGAGGGGGTTCTAGAATTGCTATGAAACGAGAAAGAGAAAGCTGGGATAAGCGTGGAGAAATAAGATGGATAAACGCGAGGAGATAAGATGGATAGCACCTATGCGTGAAGGTGGTTGAATACCACGTAGTTAACCTGAGCTGACCTGTCACACGTTAAAAACTGCATGACACGATAACATCTGGTGTGCTAACAAGCGAGGACCAACTACGAAAAGAAATATTTGAAAACTTACAAATTATTTGAGAAGTGCGGAGGGTTGTACCGTCAGCGTAGTGCTTCAATGGCAGGATGGTGGTAAGAATGATTTGTTATGTTGTCTCCTTGTACAACAAGCGCGGCCCTGCCTTATGCAGCTGTTAGGATGGAGAACTTTGGTAGCAAGGAATAGGGGTGGATTATCGTAAACCACAGGTCCAGAAATCCCGGAAATCATAACAGTTGGCGGAATCTCCATCAAAAGAGAAGGGATGGTATACACAGCGTACAAGGTGGGGATGAGCTTCCGAATGTATATGGTCAAATCGTAATAAAATTTCTGGTAGATATGACATGAATCGGCTCATACGTGGCGGTGGTAGGGCTATGCTGTGTCGTGGTGGATGTGGTGATATTGGGGCGGATCGTATCTGCAAGCTCGGTTTCCTTGCAGATACAATCGTTAATTGCGAAAGCGGTCGGTTCCATTTCCTCACCTCGTGCTCGTGATATTGAAAACATCCATAAGCTCCGTGGTACTGGATTGGTTTTTGATGAAGATTATGGGATGTTTATGGCGCTGCTGGAAAGTCTTCAATGCAATTTTGCAATATAGGGGGCGTTGACGTTTCCCATATCCTCGACCCGGCATTGTCAGCTGCACCGCCGGGTGGGCGTCCGGATGGAATACTGATGGCTAGTTGGAGTTAGCCGAGTTGACCAGATGCATCATATTGTTGGTGCTGTCGGTCAGACGTGCCTTACAGCCACGAAGAGTTGAAATGATCTTCCTATCGTAAAGTGATACCACCCGAAAATATCGTATAAATGACGCTGCTGCCATGTAAGGTTCGCGTGGAGCGTGTCACACGAGTATGTGGAAGGTGTCGCACGAGTAATGTGATACAATAGTGTATGGTTGGGATGAGCGAACACTGGAACCTGCGAACCTCCACGAGTCTGAGGTGGTACGGACTTCAGCTGGTGTATTCGTATGCGGGATAGTAGATTATGGAGAGGGGAGTGATTCCGTTCATTTCTTCCTAGTTGCCGTAAAAACGGCCCGGAAGATACGGCTTCGGGCGTTCTGGCGCACTATTTTCCACAAGGAGTCCGACTGGAGCGCGCCAACTTTGTGCACGCGCCTCCTCTTCTGGGCCATGGGTAACGGGTAGGGCAACGAAAGCTCTCAGGATCGCTCAGCGCCCGACAACGGGTTCGACTCGACCGATGCACCATTGTCGTGCCCGCTCCGAAGAGTAGCAGGTCAAACATTGCTAGGACTCGGAATTGGCTGCCCGGATTCGGAGACACTCGCGCTGGGCTAGCTACCACATGGCGACCTAGCAGCTTCGACCTCGCGCTCAGGGCCCTGTCTCCTGCCCCAATTCAATTTCCCCAATCTAGGTGGTAGCTGGCATTATGCGACACATGAGTATTACAATGCGATTTACCCTTAGATCACTAATACAAGACAGATTCAAGGCAGCAATATTAATATACACGATACGACAGATGCCAAATGGTATTGATCGGACCCTGCCAAGATGGTCAAGCGGCTAGTGGTTTTCGGCTTCATGTAGTAAGTGTTATGTGGTTCGGGCCCTTGGCAGCCAGCAGTGATATCTATGGTAGTAAGTGGTAGATGGTGTGCGCTTGAATACATCAATACAACGCGAAACGCACATCACAAGAAAAAGGGAACTGGATTCCGAGTGCTCGGATCCAGCCCTTATATACTGCGGCTGACTCGGGATAGCCACCGCAATACGTTGCCATTGGCTATTTTTCCCGCGCACCGCTGGTAAAATCGTCATCGCACGACAACATCCGATGGGGTAGTGAGATTCTCCAGGAGAGGACGGAAAAGTTGAGAAAAGTTTTCAAAAAACAGGAAAGGTGGAAAAAGCAACATGCTGAATTAAATAAGAACATGGTGAGCATGCTATTGACTGATTGTCGCGTCGTCTTTCATTTTAAAAGGTTTTTTCTCAAATGCATTACGATTGCTCGTCCACTATGTCCGTTTTTGAGGTCGATGTTTCCGTTTTTGAAGAGCAAATACTGATAGGTTTCATTTTCAAACATTGTTTCTGCTCGTCACACAAATCGCTATCGCTTCTCTATCCAGCACTTGTCAAGGAATAATAATTTCATGACAATCTTGGCAGGCTGGAAGTTGTTGTACGCGCATAGAGTAGTATGGATGTTGGGAATAGTACAATTTTAGGTGTATTTTCCGACTACTTGCTTAGTCAAGAATTCCCTCAGTTCTCCTGCCTTCAGTACACTAATTAAAAATTAGTTGCGTGCCGCTGCTTGTGCTTTACCCTTTAAATTTGCAGGTATTTTGTGAAGGAGGCGATATCCAAGAGAATACAAGTCGCAGTTCTGAGCGCGGAGAACAAGACATCACAGCAATGGTTACGCGAAGTTGCAAAGGTGTGCTAGTTTGTTTGTTAAAGACATCCTTTTACGGTCCATTACAAAGTGAATTAAAAAGACTATTTTCTTCAAATTTTCGAGTGCTTAAATCCATCTTTACTTCTTAATTTAGATGGGAGATATTTTTAATTGATGGTGCTTTGAATCGTATTCCTCATAACTTAGTGCTCTTTGATAACTAAAAAGAAGCTACGAAACAGTACACAAAATTGGCGGTCGTTTAAAAGGTTACTACTTCAATTCCTAATATGATATCTGTGCGCTGAGTACACGCAGTTATCATAAATTACGAAAATCTTGACATAATTTTGATTCTTCTTCTAAATAACAAAAACTTGTTTATTTCACTTTGGACAACAAAGTCACTTTTTTCAACAAAGACAAATTTACTTTCAACCGGAACCTGATGATTTTAAAAACTACCATTCTTGCTGTACTAAACGAAATTTTTATTTTGGTTGAATATTGAAATAATAGGGGGGGGGGGGGGAATTTTGAAAAAGGATTGCTGTTCAGGTGTTGGGCTTCACGTTAGTTTTAAGTTGTTTTTTTTTTTGAAGAGCACCGAAAACTGCCAACTGTGATGACTAGAGAACGGTATGTAATCATAAATATGTCAAGGATACTAACAGGTTTTCCCTGATTGTCCGCACTAGCAATTACGATGAGGTCTTAAATTCGTGGAAAAAGATGAAGTGCTCTGCCATGACATCGTGTGGAGAACACTAATAAGGACATATTTTTAAAATTTGCACAATCTACTGAAATGAGTTTTTTTTTACATAATAAGGTATGGGTTGGTGGGGGAGGAGTACGGAGCAAGATTTAGTATTAGGAGGGTTGTGATATGTGGGCATGTGAATTCTACAGGAATCCTTCATGCTTTGAAGAATCATCTCTTTTTTAAAGGACAGTATAACAGGTTGGTGATATGAGGGTGCTCCACTGAATACGATGTTCACGGAAGCTTTCCATTTTTGATTTTTCTCGCCAGCAAGAAAATGAAAAACATCTATAAAAATTCAAGAAATAGAACTCTCAGAAGTAACCAAAAAACATCACATCAGTAATTCCGACGAAACGAGTGCTCACAACGCAAATGCTAGCAAAGAAATGAAAGCGTGTGTAGTGAACAGTTCGTATTTACGTGAAGAATTACTTCGCAGTTTCCTGATTTCCTGATTCCAGAAACTATAATGTTACTTTAGCCAGTTATAATGTTTCCGCTGTCATTTCTGAGAACTGAGTCTCAAACCTTGAAAGAAGTCAGCATCAGGAACATTGTCTCAAATGTCGTCGTGGATATAAAGACTTTGGATTTACTATGTTCTTTCTTGCCGTTCAACAAAGCTTATTTTCAATAAATAATATTTTATCGAATATTTTCTCTTCTTTAAACAATCATCGCTTTGTAAAAATCCCTCGGAGATGAACATCGAAGGATTATTTTGCTTCAAAAGTTCATCTTGTTTGCTGAAGGTCGAATTCTAAATCAAAATATGTGAATTGTATTGTTGTTTTCAGATTCCCTACTTCACGAAAAAATTGGCTAGCCAGAAAGAAGAATGATAACTCGATTGATCAATAAAAGCTAATAAAGACGTTCATCTCTCTACATCCTTGTGAAAATGTTCCCGCAGAATTCCGGTTTTCGATGTTTCCAGGTTAAGATGACTCACGTCATCTTAACCTGGAAACATCGAAAATTTTCAATTCCAACAGACGACAACGTCAGATTGGTAAATATTTGCGCGGAAACCAATGCGTAATTCATTCAATTAAGTTCTCGATGCCGCAATGTCGCCATTATTTGAGAACGTAGCTTCCTTATTTTTACTTTTCACGAGATTTTTCGACCAGGATTCCTAGCTGGTTTCGCTGTCTCACAAAAAGAGTGTTAATGACAATACAGGAATCTACCTTGGTTATTCCTGGACTAAATAGTGACAAGAAAGGAGGTTATCTCTCTCGGTTCAATCAAAATGGAGTTATTTTAATTTTTGATTATTTTATCAAGTTTGCCAGTTACATAATCTTACCACTTTATCAGCTACTTGTTGATATTACTTAGAAGAAAAAGCTCTCCCTCCAAATTTATATTGTCTAAGTAGCGAAGAGTTCGCATGTAAATATGCCTTTTTTAACAACTTTTCGCACTTGTTTCTTTTCTCTGACATTTTTTCCGCGTTTTTTTTTAACACACGACTGCGTACTGTGTATGAGACAGCAGTCTGGTGTAGGCACGTTACGTTTAGCTTTTTTGTCTGCCCTGGAAAAGGAGGATCAAAAAATACATTCTCATCATGTGATGCTTTTTTGGTATTTAACCAAAGTGAGTGCTGCGACCACGGCTCAAGAATATATCCAACTGTAGTGTAAAAGAGTGTTAACCGATCGGATGGTTAGAAATTAGATTGTCAAGGTGAGTGCAGGCGTGATTTTGAAAGGCAAACCAAGAAGGTCGCTCTTCAGGCTTCGATGACGATATTTTGAAGCTAATATTGGAACAAAATCCACTTTAAAAAACGAGAGAGTTAGCAGTGAAGTCAAAGTAAATTTTTTCTAGTTCTTTATGTTGCTGAAAAGTAAAGCAAGAAAAACAAAACGGAAGTTATTATGACTTCTTCTTCTTACCGTTTGTCCCGCGTTGTTGCAGGGTCCGCCTTTCTGCTTCTTGTCTTCCATTTGGTTCTATCCATTGCAGCCGTACACAGACGCGCATCTATCATATCCAGCTTCACACAGTCCAACCAGCGAATCCTTGGTCTCCTGCGCGGCCTCATGCCTAAAACGTCGAGCTTCAGAGCGGTTTTGGCAACAGGAATTTCTTCTTGCCGCAAGACGTGACCAAGCCATCTCTGTCGCGCCTCCTTCATATTTTTAGTTGTCGGGACGAAGCTGAAGATGGAGCGTACAGTGTCGTTAGATACTTTGTCTTTTAGCGTTACACCCATCGTCCACCTCAACATCCGCATCTCCATAGGAACACTCTTTCCAAGGCTTTCCTTGTCAGCCAGCACTCGCATCCGTAAAGGGCAACAGGACGCACAGCCATCCTGTAGATCTTCGACTTCAGTCGAACAGGGACTTTCTTGTCGCACAATACGCATGTTGCTACTTTCCATTTCATCCATGCATTAACACGTGCTCGACCTTCTTGATCAATGTCGCCAGTGGAAGTCACTTTGGATCCATGGTGCTTAAAACAGTCCACTTTGTTCAATTCGGTGCCATCGACACGAAATGAAGCATCTTCTATCGTTGGTCCGCACTCCATATACTCAGTTTTTGATACATTGAGGTGCAATCCATGTTGCTGCAGCCGATTCCTAAAAGACTGTACTTGTTTTTCTCAGAGATCTCGAGACTCCGATGCGAGCATGACATCGTCGGCAAAGAGTAGGGTCCAGCGCACCACTGCTATAACAAGCAGGCCACACAACACTGCTAGGATTCGTATAAAGCAGCTTCATCCACCGCACATATTCTTCTGGAACTCCATGCGACTCTCATGGACATCCATCACAGCTCATGTGGGACACGGTCGAAAGCCTTCTTGAGATCGACAAAACCAAGATGCACACCGCGGTTCTTCTCTCGATGTTTCTCCAGGAGGGTACGGGCAGCATGATGGCATCTGTAGTGCTGCAGTTCTTCACAGAGCCGCACTTGTTGAGTAAAACGCTGACAATCTTTCTCAGACGAGCTTACAGAATACGCTCAAAAACCTTCATCGTATGGCACAGCAGTCGTATAAACCTCACAAAGTGCAGTCAGTAATGTCTCCTTTCCCTTTCCAGATAGGCATGGTCACGGAAGTTTGCCAAACGACTGGAGTCCGTCCTTCCGCAATGATCTTGTTAAGTAGGGTTAAGAGCCACACGGAACCTCGATCTCCTAGCAGCTTCCAGACATCAGTAGGTATGTCATCAGAACCCGCTGCCTTTTTGACAAATTTTTGCAAGGACAGCACTAACTTCGACTTCCGTAATTGGTAAAACAGGGCCATCGATGCTTGGGACAGTTAAGATGGGAGGAAGGCAGAACTCTTCGTTACACAAGTGATTGTGGTACTTTCGCTACCCCTCCAGGATCTGATCAGAGCGACGCAGAACGGCGCCGTCAGCTTCCTTAATGATCGTGGTGTGCTCTATATCCAGCATTGAGCGGTGACGCGCTCTGCCTAAACGATACACTGCGCTCTCGTCTTCTCTGGTATCAAACATGTCGCACACAGCCTTGTAGCCGTCCGACTTCGCCTTGGAGACTGCTTTCTTAGTCTCCCTCTTTACCGCTAGGTAAGCCCCCTATCTTCAGGCTGACGTGTCCTCCACCACAGCTTATATTTGAATTTCTTTTCACAAATTGCCGCCTAAACGTGTCCTCGTTCTAAAACCACGTAGTTTTTGGTATACTGGGCTTACCTAGAGTCGTCTTTCCCACAGTGTTCTCCGCGACCAACCGTATGACGCTGGAAGTAGACCACCCCATTTCCTCCACACTACGAGTAGAGTGGGAAAGTGTAGAGCGAGCCGGAGTGTAGACAGACGTGGAGAATACCCCCTTTCGATCCTTCAGATTCTAACATTTAATGCGCTGTGTCTCAGTTCTCTTTGTCTCTTTTTTGGACGGGAGATTTTCAAGCAAATAACGAGTAAGTGACATGGTCTTTAGGGATGACATTTGAATCCTGCAGAAGTCGGCGATTTCGTCGGCGTAACATCCAGAAATCTATTTGTGTTTCCCGACTGCCGCAGCTTACGTGATCAAATGCGATTTTCTTTCCCGATAGTGCGTATTAGCAATGACCAAGTCACCTGCAACAGCATACTCCAAGACTGGCAGCCGCCGTCGTTACGTGCTCCATAGCCGTATTCTCCGTTGTAACTCCCGAACCTCTTTTTCCGAGAACCGACATGTCCATTGAAGTCTCCTCCGATTGGTAGTACTTTTTTGCCTTTCTGGGATTGGATATACTGCTCCAGAACTTCTAAAAAGCACGCCTTCTCTTCTTCACTACAGCTCCCCTTGCCCATGAAGAGACGACTCGCAATTCCACTTTTCCTGCATCTACCTTTACAGCCATTAGCGGATTGTCGATCCACCGCTGTGACGCTGTTCCTAAACGTCTCGTTCAATATGACACCAATGTCATTGCGATTTGATATGCCGTGGTAGATGAGCTTGTAGCCATCGCCTAATTCCATTGACTTGGAGCCTTTCCAGCGAGTCTCCTGTACACAACATGTGTCAACACGGCGTTTTCTGAGACTGTCTGCCAGTTCACGACTTCTTCCGATTAGCGCTCCAACGTTAAGTGTTGCCAAGCGCACTGGATGTTGTTTGGAGTGATCTCTTCACGAGCAGATAGAGCTAGAAGTGTAGTTCACGACTTCGATAGTGGTCGCGCTCAACTCCATCTAGTAATTCAAAAAAGGAACAACAGCTTTCGATGCAACTTTGTTTTGGAGTAGCGACTACAAGTGTTCTATACGTGTCGCATACCTGTAGGAAGCAGATTAAGATCTGATAGCAGCACAATTTGAGGCTAATCTTCTTGAATCAATGAACAAAATTTTTAGCCTAATAATATCGAACGTTTCACACTTTATTGTTGTTCATTCATTCGAATCGGAGCTTTCATTGTTTGGATGTTTTTCGCCAATTTTAGTAGCTTTATACTGAGGTTATATGCTAAGAGCACTTTTAGTGTTGGTGAACGAATTAATAATTTTCTTCTTATTTTGTAAGCTAATAGTTGGAGAAAAACACTTCGTTGTCCCAGGTTCCAGGCCATGTACGTTTCCTCTTGAATTGGGGGTGACCCGAGCATGAAACCGAAGTCTTCAGTTCTACTTTGCTTCTCGTAGAGTAGGAATTGATTGAATGTATACCTCTACCGTCTCTTCGCTCACAAGTCGTCCTCCAGGGGTTTCAGAAACAGGTGGCGTCCTTCGTCCACATAGTTGCCATGAAAAAAAACGGGGCAAAATCGAAGCATAGAGTCGTCGCTTAACCTTCTTCGGTGGCTTATTGCACCCCGGCATTCCCGGTCCGTGTTGTACCCTGTCACGCTTACCGGGTAGAAGGTTAAACACTCTTGTTCCTATAGCCACTGACTGTCACTGTTTCGTTGTGATATGATTTTTTGTACTTCCTCAAAGAGGGGCATTGTTCTCCAACGACGTGCATGCTCAAACTGTCAATTTTGTCAATAAATCGATTGAGGGGACCTTATAAACGTCAGCGTTTGCGAAATATAGTGCTGCTTCGTAGTCTTTTGCGGTCACTTCCTTTTTTTGTTAACGCAGCATGAACATTTTTTTCCACGCGAATTCAACAAGTAGGTGATATTGAAGAACTCACGCAGAGATTTGGAGTGGTTGTTAGCGTCAAGTAGGGACCGAAAGTTATCCCGCTTCCACGAGTTACAATTAAACGCGGAGGCTGCTAATGTGGAAAGCTAAAACTTCTTCGTTCTTACCTCAGCGGCCGACGCTGATTCGACTGAGATAGATAGAGGTACGCATGTAAGTTCCATGTACGTACTGTGTACAGTACGAAATGGTAGGTGAGCGAGCATTGATTACAGAGTTGTAGTCATGTGCAGAGGTGATTGTCATTCTATCCTCCTAGCATACTCGCCATTATCGTCCCAGGATTTTTCATACGAATTCCTCTGACAATCTACCGTAGAAGTGTGTTCATCTAAAAGTTGCTCATTTCAATAAGTTCAAGCTTCGATCTCGTCTACTTATTGCCATACTCCACGAAAGATTCAAAATCTTCTTGAAACGGATTACAGCTGTTCTGAATTTCTTGGAAAACTAACAATAACCGTTAATGTAGACTGATGAAATGAGGAAAACAGGACTTTGAAGTGGGTTTTTGAACTGCACCTCATAATATTTGCCATCGAGGAGAACAGTAGAGAGCACAGAGAGTCTTGAGGAAAAAAAGAGAGTTGAAACTCTGAAAAAAAGCGTGCTGAACTAACGTGAGTTCGTAAATCTCTGAAAGCATCACAACACGCCTCGTGAAAATACATGCCTTAATCCGGTTGAGGCCGAAACACCATAACACTTATCGTGAGCATCTACTCCGCTCACAATGAACTGGTAGCTCCTAGAGTTACGCGGAACGAGAAGGATAGAAGGAGGAAGTTTTTAGCTCCATTCTATTTCCTTCTCGATTATTTGTTATTGTAGAAGTCCAGCTGGCGCAGCTGTCGAACCCTCAAGTGCTGGAGTCCAAGATATTTCAATCTGTTGCGATTTGCAATCATTCCGCGGCCTCATTTTCCCGAAGCAAGTTAATGTCGTTCAGTTATAAAAGAGGTTCAGTACTAAGAGAAGTGGATGAGAAAACATCAGCGTGGAGCTCCTCAGACCTGCTTATCTCCGTTTTCGTTTTGTCCTCATTCAAACCTATAAATTCAGTTAATTGGTGAACGAACTCTGTGCTTGTTCAATTGCTAGTTAACAAACTTCTAATTCAAGGCGGAATAATTGTCCTCAAATTTGTATAATTAATGTAATTTATTAGAAGCAAAATTGGTGTACATGATAACAAAGGGGATGACAAATGCACAAGCGAAAATTGTAAATATGAAGAAGAAAATAAGAAACGTTCTGTGATTCCTACAGATGCTTTATGAGTTTTCATGCTAGAATGTCTACATTTCTCTGCTAGTCATTGCTAAAGGTAACACGCGAACAGAAGTACTAATCCATAAATCAAAAATCTACCGTTTCATCAAATCAATACACATTGACAAATATAGCGATATAAACAAAACGGATTATAATATGATTTACTGCTTCATCTTTTGATCGACATTTCCGACACTTGGCTCTTGTTTACTAGTGGTCCATGCTAGCATGCATTCTCGAGTTTTTCACGAGTAACGCGTTTCTTTCACTCGCGTCGATTACGATTGACCACTGGCAATCAACATCTATTGCTCGTGAACGAAGTTTGTGCTGACCGAAGCCATGAAGGTCAACAGTAGCCAAGTGGGGAAATGCTCAGATTTTAGAGCCGGCCAGTTCATTACAATTGATTTTTCAAGAATCAGTTGTGTTGTTTCGAAATTCAGTTGCCAGTAGCCAACTTAATGTTGAGAGAACTAACAGAGTTGCTTCCTGCTGCGCAGTTATCAATAGTTTTGACACAATGTTTGTGTTATCCTGCAAAACGTCTCTTGACTCCTATTGATTACGAGATCTGGCTCATATCCTTGGCGTGTTAGAGACCTCATTCAACAGAGCCTACTATGGCGCTCACAAACTCTTGGAAATGTTCCGGTCTTCGTTCATCTGAGGGGTCCCATGTGATCCTAGCACAGAGGTCTTTGATCACGTGTCATTCCAACTTTCCGTGATGAAATCTCGGCGATTGCAGAAAAAACTGAAAAAAGTGAACGAACTCCGTGCTGTGTTCAATTGCCAGTTAATTAACTTCTAATTCACGGCAAAATTCATAACTAACCTCAAGTTTGTGTAATTAATCTTCTTTTTATTGAAACTGATTAGTGCCCAGGATAACAAAGGAAGTGGTAATTACGAGGAGAAAATTGCAGATACGAAGAAAAACACAAGAAACGTTCTATGATCCTCATAAATGCACTTGTTCTTGGCATTACAATGTTGTCATTTCTGCACTGATGAATACTGTATATAGCATGCGACACATTTTTTGATAAATCAACAGTCTACCGCTTTTAAGGTGAGCGATTACATGTTTGTGTATACATGTAGCTTTTAAGTAAAAGTAAGGACACTTCATTCCTTTTCTCTTCGCGAGTGAGTTGAACATTTCTATGAAGTGTTTTTGATTTGCTTAAGAATACGTACGAAGGCCGTTTTTCATTGTTGTTCTCGGGAACTGTTAGACATATGCCTTACGTCTTCTAGTGTTCCTCATTAACCAATCTCTAAAATTCCTTTTGCTCATTTCGATTCGTTTTCTGGACTCCTGCATTAACAGTCATTTCCAAGAGTTTTCATCAACAGTATGCAACGACATTAGAATGCAAAACACATCCCTCGAAAAACCTTTTGCTGAAGTAACTTTTACTTATACCGATTATGCTAATAAGCGTTTTCATTGTTCTAAAACTCTTTGCAGCGCTTACTGTATGTACAAAAACGCTAAATTGATGTCGCAACGGCTATATGTAGGAAAAACTAAAGAAAACCCGTGATTTGTCATTTTCAATAACGGTAGCGATATTCCGGTAATTTTATATAATTAAACTAGATTTTCGTTTTCGTAGTGAACTCCTACTGTTGCGTTGAAGTTTTTATGTCATCTTCGAAAAATGTAGCCTTTCTACCAGGAACAAAGTATTTCTGCAACCGTCTCTCCTTCTTTTTCCGCAACAGATCTCATCTACTACATGGCTACTATTTTGTTTCTTGGATACTCTATGCAAAACATCTTTTTTAATCCCAAACTTGATTATATTGGAAGATTTGTCAAAGCGTTCGTTTTTGTTTTTCTAGTGTGTTTCACTAGTTTATGATTTCGATAGACGGTTTCTGACCGAATGCATAGGAATTGTGTATCAGTACACCGACATTTAACATTCAATTCATTCATTCAATACAGACAACTTACGTCTGTTAGGGCCACGCAACTCGACCTGTGGCGCCTAAATGCCTCTCAATGGGTGGTCTTTCATCACGTCCGGTTGAACTCCCTTTTAGTTTGGCTTTTTTGTTCGACTCTTACCAATTCAACAACTCTAATTCGACGAACGACATTAGAAAAAAATTTGGCTGCTTTCACACAAGCGAATTTTTGAAACAAAACATGATGCGTATGACCCGTTGGCTTCTCAAAAATTGCTCTACCTGACCAAGCAGGAGGTGTACTGTTTATGAGGTCTATGGGGCTGTTGGAATACTTTTTCATGAACTCCTATTTTAATTTTGATTTATTCTGAATCCTGAAATCTTCACTTTGCTAATCCGACCAGTGATCGCAGCGATTTTCGGAGACGTTGTTCGTAAATTGACAAACAAATTTTTTCCTGCCTTTTTTCTTGCCCAAAAATCGCTTCTAGAAAATGTGAAAGATTTTAATGGCTTTTGTTGGAAATCGATCTTTCGTCATATTTTGACTTTAAACTGCAAAATCGTTCGGTTTTTCTAGAATTTCTGCATTCCAAGCTTCATAAAGTACAATTCTAGCAGAATGCTCTTTCATGCATTTTCGCCCGACTCCCAGAATTTTAAGTGCTGCTGGCTGATCCACGTAACCATAACTCGCGTAGTCAACAAGGCATCTGCTGGGTGTCGGGCTCTTAACTTTTCTAATCAAAATATTAAGAGTAAGGGATTGTAAGGATCCACGAATGAATCATTACAATCTCTTAATCTTTCACATGTAAGCGAATGTCGTTCACTATTTTTTCCAAGTGCTAATGCAGTTATCGGTTTCTTGCCTTAAGTGATCCTGATTAGCGCCTGGAATAGCACAAACTTTCCTTGTTCTTTTGAGACCACCTTCATCATCGACATTATTCGTAGTTTTTAGTGAGGTTTTTTACCACATTCAATTCGTTTCACTTTATTAGCAACTAGATGTTTGTAAACAATTTTAATAGGCAAACATGAATAGAACGAAATAGACCAGCAATAAGCTCGTAGAAAAATTTACAGAAGAAGGCCAGTTACGCAATCTAAGCTAAAAGATTATACCTCTCCAGTGGATATACCTGCTGGATTTTCATTTTGTTTTCAAGTATCTTAATTGCATCTTGGATTGTATGTGCAGGAAATTAAGTTATACAATAATTTCCCCAAGTTTCACATATAAAAACTAATTGTGCATTTTAGATAATCTTAAGCTCCATTTCGTTGACTTATTTTGTTACTTTTTCTCATATTTGATAGCCTTGACCAAGTGATACTTCACGGAAATGCATATCTTCGTGCTTTCAAGAGTCAGATGTTGTAGCTCTGCCGGTGCAGATTAAAACGCATGAAAGCATTTATTTCGGTCTTCATTTCGGTCAATTTCATACCTGTATTTTTTTCATGATCTTTTCCTAGAAAATCTTACAGAACAATGGTTCCTAGATCAGGTGTCTTTTTTGTGTGGTGCTGCTCCTGCGTTTTTACGAAGTTCCGTCTTTCATTAAAACAGTACATTAAAATAATTGGAATGGGAATATTATACATGATATATATATATATATATATATATATATATATGTATATATTAACCTGAAAATCATAAACATTTCAAGCAGCTAAAAAATCTGTTCAATATTTTCAGAAGGAACAACACTAAAATATTTCTTTGTACAACAAACACCCTGCAAAGAAAACGGATGTTGAATGGAGAAGAGAACGGTACTCAAGGACGTATAGGGATATATAGGGACTCAGGGATATAGACATTAAAGGTAATGCGTTAAGAAAGTGCTCTCGTACAATTTGGATCTCAGCAAATCTAAGTAGACATTTGCAGGAAAGGATTCAAGAGAAAGTTTCCTATCTCTCGAAACTCAGCGGAATTTGGGCTAATTCTTGGACAAAATAAAATTCCTACTAAGCAAAAAAATGTTTATGTGGTTTCATAGTATTTAAATTCAAACGTTTCGTCTTTTTTGCATTTTTCTTTCTCACTGCATTTTGAGTTGCTGTACCTTTCTATCTACCTTTCGACCTAATATATTCATGTTGTGTCAGTACTGGTTTCAAAAATTTCGTTTTAAAAAGGGTCATTCTTCTTGAACTGCATAATATGCGGTGATCCTTGCAATCAACGGAGATTGAACGGGATTCATAAAAATTGTATGGAGTTATAGCAATTATCAGGGCAAGAGGTTATGCATTTTTGCACTTTCAGCTCTCAATTCCCACTGCTTAGTTCCCCTGCTTTGTTCGCGCTTCTCCTGGATCTGAGCACCGCGAGGCTCTGGGCGTTGTTCTCTCTAAACTACTTTCCTATCGTTATCTTCTATTCATAGAGGTCTTTCCTTAATTGCATCAACAAATGTGTTAGCGATCTGTTTTGTTGTAAGGCAAGAAAGGATATTTGTCATTTTTTCCGTTTTTTTTCAATTTTTAATTTATGTATCCTATTGTAAGAAATATTCAAGAAGGATGCTGGCAAACTTTGGGCATGTTTACAACTAGGTTATTTCTGTAAGAAGGCGGTCTTTCCCATGTCAAGAAAATTTAGAATAACAATGATTTTTCTAACGTAAATATCCATTTATGAAAAGAATTTATTTTTTATGCTTTTTATTGTAAGTTGAACAGTCCAGTAGACTTTGACAGCATTCTGGTTCTACATTTAGATGGATTGTTTCATGTCTTTTCTTTATTTGTATTTGCTTCTGAACTATAGGTGTATACAACCATATTGCTTTTTATGGTAAGATTTTGAAATCTACTTTTACCTACTCGATTTACTTCGCATCTGCCCTATGACATATAGCTAGGATATAAGGATCACCCTTTAGAAACCCCTTCCCAATCATACGTTCTTGCGTCATCAGTCATATTTTTTCATTTCCATCTGCTCGTGATATGTCGTGTCCAAAATCAAGTAACGGATTGCCTAGGGCTATCAAGTGAATCGGTGTAAATGGCCATCCCTAAAAGGCACCTGCCATCTATTTCTTTGGAACTCACTTAAATTCTCTTCTAGTTCCTGCACTCCGCTTTTCTTTTTTCTTTTTTGCAACTTTCAAGAATGTATATTTTGGAGCGCCAGCATAACTCAGCAGAATACAATGCCCTGAAAGCATGTGCATTAGGAATATTGAACTCCAGTATTGCACCAAGCAGAGTTCAGCTGACACTTTCTTGTATGGACCTACTGCTATTGATACGAATGTTTCTAGAAGTATTTTGGAGCAGCGATAAGTGCAGCGAAGTGAGATGGCTTCATTTATTCGCATTAGCTACCAATTCGAAGTTGCAAAGAAAAAGAATACGACTCAAAAAGATCGTTTCTCAGAGCTCACGCCTTATTTGTACTGTTTCTTTTCTCTGAGAAACTCTAACGTCTGTGCAATCTTCAAATGCAGATCTATTTGTTGAGATTAAAAAATTTGAGGAGTACAGTGAGTTACTTGACAAAAACCGTGTGCGGATGTTACGGACTAACGCGAATATCCGCATATTCGCCAGTTGTGTCGTCAAACATATCCGAGCCATCCTGCTCGATCTTCAGCGAGAACTCGCATATGTATTGTCTATCCATACGTCGCTATTCCATAATCTGCGAAATTTCACGTCTTGAATGCGTCTGTCCACTAAGTGTCAACATCAACACTAAGTGTCCTCCGTTGTCCGAATTTTTTTCACCACCTCCCTTCAAAACTTTCTTCTACCACTGAGATCTGTAATATGGATCTTTTCCTGTTTGAGAATGGAAGCATCCCCAAGGCAACTCAGACAAGGCGATCAGACGGGCTCCCTATAATGTGGCCTGAGAAGCGAAGACGATTTCCTATAATTACTTCAGATGGGCGGGCAGGGCGTAGATATTTTTCATTTGTTATCCCATATACACTTTTGTGTAGAGTTCTTCTCTGTGGCACACCTTTAGACAAAGCTTATCATTCTTCTAAAAAGCTTGCTGTCCAAGTCTGCGATCCGCGTACTATGGCAAGGCGATAGGGGCAGAAATCAAGCACATAGTCAAGGAGTAGCATGCCAAATGGGCCTTAACACATTTTTACTGAACATCTCTGTCATAGTTACCATCATTTCTGCCTGCCGAAATAAAGGAAAAGCTCATCAACGAGTTCGTTGTTCGTCCACCCTGATTTCCGCTAAGGATCTCGAGGAGATCCACATCTGCTGACATTGATTGAGGCAGACTCGAAAACTGTAAGCTGCAAACAATTTTGACACGAGGTTGACACGTTATTTGCGCTGAAGCGCTAGAAGCGAATATTAAAACACCATAACCGTACTCGAGACCAAAGGATATGCAGATGGTGCTAAAACTACATCCCCGGGACACCGCACAATTGATCTTTGCATGAGTTTATCGACGGAAAAGTTGAACAGAACGCTTCCCAATGCAGTCTTTTGTCTCACTTCGATTCCCACTTTAAACGGTGAAATACATCGGACTGTGGACCGTTTTTGTGGTGCATGCTTACACAAATGATACTTGGCCCCATTTTCAAGTTTTGGATTGCGTAAGTCAAAAAGCTCCTTGGTTTATTTATTTTCGGAGCGAATTGTTCGAAAAGAGTTTTTAACGGCCAGGACGACTGTAGACGCTTTTTTCCAGAAAGTAGTGCTCAGGTGGTGCATGAAAAGAGTCGTCTGAATCTGTACGAAGATCGTCAATTGATGTTGACTTCATTGCAAACAATGTGCTACTCTGCTGCACCAGTCTCGCGCAGCCTTAATCTTTTACCGTCGGACCTCTCTTTCTTTTTCAAGAGCTACAGCCTTTTGAAAGGTCCAAGTTTTGAGCACGTTCCTGAATTTCAAGCGAATGTGACATCAGTCTTAATGGACGTTTTGGAGGAAAACTCTAAAAAGTTCTCCAAATGTTTGTACAACCGTTGGATGTGGTGTATCGACGTGCGTACTTTGACGACTATAAACTGTATTCACAAAAATGCTCAGTGCAGTACCATCAATTTTTTACGAACCAATCTCATAACTTTTAGGAAATATTCTGTGGACTCAGATACCGCTGCCAACTTTCAAGCGCTTCCCTGTCAACACAATCAACCATCATCAGCACGAAAGTCGGCTTGTTCATCATGGGTGATTTCTTCCTGATGTTTAGTAAGCCGATTTAGGATGATTTGTTTGAAAATCTTGTGCGTTGCACGCACCAATGATATTCGTGATCCTGGATTGCACGAAGAATAGCTTATTGTTCAGATTTGATAGCGTGTTTCCACGAGTATTCTTCCGTTACTCCATATTGAACAGGTGATCTTTGTCATCACGGATCTCAGAAGGAGGAAAATATTTCAGAATTTCTGCGCTAATTTTGTCATTCCCGCCGATTTTCTGCTCTTCTTTTTTTGGACAGAGAGCAAGACCTCCGTCGCTGTTGGTGGTTCTTCGTTGACAGCTATGTGTCGGTTCTTGGACCTCCGGACGTGCACGAGTCCATGAACAGACGGCACTTGCCAGCTCAGTAATGTGTTGAAATGTTCTTTCCACATCGTTAGGGTTACCTCACGACAGCTGTCCCGTTGATACTGTTGAGGACAGGTAAAACCTTTACACATTGCCGCTATACTGCTTTAGTAATAAATAGGCTTTCCTCAGATTCCAGCCTTCCTACGCTATTTCAAACTTCTTTGCTTTTTACGTATATTCGCACTTGCTATCAGGTTTCAGTCGACAACGGAACTTCTATCTCTTCTCCTGGGTGATGTCACCAGTAGTGCAGACAACACATAAAAATTGTCCGTGGATCTAGTCTTCGTGGATGTAATGGGGAACTTCTTCCTTGGCGTCAAAACTGAAAGCATTTTCTTTGCAGCGTTCTGAATACATTGAGTGAAAGAGTCTACTTGGTCCAAAGCATAATTTTATTTGACACCGGTTGGCGGAATTCCTTTCTGCACTCTTCACCTTTCAGACCGACTAAGTCTAGTATAGAACTTCAAAGCTCTTTTTCGAGAACCGTACCGTTAAGCAAAGAGGAAACAGACGAATGCTGGAATCGAGTGTGACGTCTTGGACAGATCTATATTCCAGTCTGATAGAGGAAGTTCCTTTAAAGTACAACTCAAATATAATAACTGGCATCTTCCTCTTAGGCTACTCTTCTGGCATTAAAGAAGTAGTTCCTTGCTACTTACGCTGATAGCGTGATGATTCGTTCTAAATGCCAAAACAATAATCAGGTTTGTTTGCTTGCAAAGATTTACCGATTAAATTCTCTTATCCGGCTTTTATACCATTTTTTATAATACCATTTTCCGAACACATCGGTTGTTGTTCGAGTTCCATCTTTCCATTCGTTGCCGACAATTACCTCTGCTGATGTGGTATTTTGGATATCAACGCATTGAGTTTATAATAGGCGGTGTGTTTTGATAACCTTCAACGATTTCCATTGGTGCGTGGGCACTCGCGATCCCACAATCATACAGAGTCTCATCTTCACGTGTCGGAATGCAGATTCAACTTCATCCCGGCAAACTGCAATGATCCGAACTCCTCCATCAGGCTGTTGTAGTCAGTCCTCATAGCTCTTACGCCGTCCCCTACGTTTTCCTAATCATCATCGACGCACTGGATGGTGCAGTTTTCTGTACTGACGATAGCGCCATCTCTGGCGCGTGTTTCTACAATGCAGCAAATAAGCATGCAGATATAGAAGAAGTGTGGACAGAGCGGCCGTTTGGAGTTCACTCAACGGCGACATGTTTCACGTTACGAGTCGCGTATTTGTTGCTAATTATTCCGTGTACCTCGTTCCATGTTCATGCATTTGATCAATCAGAGTATGGCCTCTGGCGATATTTAAGAAGACAACAATTTTTTTTCAATATTTGAGAAACTTGCGTCACACAACAGTGCAAGCTATAAAGCTCGTACAGTCCTGAGGTGTATACTCAGATGCCTAGTTGCACTTACTGAAAACAGTGCCTGAAGTGCGGGTAGTGGTCGGGCTTGTATATTAACCTGTACTTCCTCTAACCTTTCGTAATTTAGATAATCTAATACGAATAATTTCTACGGACTTACAGGATGGGACTTCGAAAGTTCCTGGTACTTTTAAGGATGGCATGCGTCCTTACCATTTTCTACTTACCTCAGAAAAATCAAACTAGTCGGCAGTAAACAGACATAGGAATTATTAGTATGATCACTATTGGCATAAGTAGATGGCACGATCTCCGTAGTTTTTGTTCCGCTGCATCTTAGCTGACGTCGCTGCATCACTGGAAACCATCAGATGATATGAATGAACATTAGTTTTGCAGTTTTTCGACCATGCATGGCGGGATGGGCGGGTGAAGCGCAATCTTCAGGAGCTTTGGTTGTGATTACATAATCCAATGGTTTGAAATCGCAGTAGTTCCAAACCGGCCTTTTATCCCTCTGGCGTGGTTAAGTTGGTAACGAAGCTATTTGAGACGATAGAAGCAGTGATTTAGCACATCACATAGCCCTCCTAAACTTTGCATCAGCCGTTTATAAACCACGAATGATTCTGAACTAAAGCCGAACGTGTATACGCATCTCTATAGGTGTTAACTATCAACTTTAAGCGTGCAGTTTACCTTTTATTCCTTGCACATCGTAGGACTTAATCTAGATGTTTAACTACCTAGAAATGAGGCGGATATGCTCAACTGACGATGAATATAGGAGCGAAAGGAGATTCAACCCTTCATGCAAAAAGCGAGATCCATACAAACTACATTTTTATGTGGTTCCGATTAATCACAGCAAAGTACGTTTCCAGTCTCATCTGTTCAGCACTTACGAGATTTTTCGTAGTTCATTATTTAGAATTCACAACGTCTGTCCAGGAATTCTCTTACAATTTTTTTAATTCTGCAATTTTTCTTCACGATCGGCATCGATGTAGCCGGCTTAACGTGGTGTTCATGTTTCATTTCTACTTCTCGTTTTCCACACTAAATTCTCTTCTCTTTCCTTTTTTATTCTCAAAATCTTTCTATAACAATAAAATCCAAGCTTCACAAATTCATTTCGTTTCGTTAGTTTCCCATGTTTTTCAAATATTCTTGCGTTAACGTTGATTGAATAAAGCACCAGAGGAACAGCTAAAATTTCATGTTTCACTCCTTCACTTCTTCCCTTCTTCTCAGTGAATGTTGACTCTTCGAATTGATTCTGCATTATCAAGCTTTTTCATTTATTTGTTGTTTAAAGGCTGAGTTGTTTACAGTAGTTGTGAAAGATGCAACAACGATATCTTGTTTGTTGTTTCCTTTATCCGCGCGCAATCGTTTACACAAAAGATACACGTTTGCGACATTCGATCTTAGGAAAGCAATTCGCCTTTTCTGACGCAACTAAAATGGGAAGGAATTTCTCCCATTTTAGTCACGGATTTGCGTTAATTTCTTCCGGAATGTCGGCACTTACTGTATGGTGAGTAAGGTTCTTGTGTTTGAAAGACGTTCGAAGTTCGGCATTGCTCGACAATTCATGGTCGAAGGTATGCTCGATAATCTACCCATTTAGGGGGAAGATACGTTAGACTATCGAAAATTTAAATTCCGACACTCGAAGAAGAAACACTTAAGTTCTGCTTCTTGAAGGACTAGAGAAAATGGAGCTTCTTTAGCCGCTACCATCGGACAGCGTTTCAGGCGCAGCCTTGGAATTCTTATCAAGCAACACGTCAGTACCTTGCATTGAAAGGTAATGAGTAAGTTGAGTCAAAACTTTTGAAAGTTTTGAGGTCACTTTAAAAGTCTTGAAATTATTTTATTTTTGCTAAGGAAAACCGAAAAAAAGAAGAAATTCGCGATTTTCTTCTCTTCAGTTCCTACAAATACGGATACTTCAGTATTTCCATGAGAAAGAAAAAAAAAAACGTCAAGAAGTGAAATTACGCGCACGGGACCGTTCCCTACTCTTTCGAACTTTCATAGCGAATACCTGCTGCTGCTGCATTTAGGGGCTCTTTCGTGAAAAATAAACCAGTATATTTATTAGACGACACAACGACATACTCCAAACACTATGATGATAGGTACTTCGTATGTATTATCCTTTCTGCTATGGTTATGTAATTTCTAATGAATAATAATGTAACTGTTGATTACTCTTAATGCAACAACTTAATTTGAAATCTTCCTCTTTCCCTCAAGATTTCTGCCTTTGTTATTCAGTCCTCAATTCAAATTTAGTGAAACTCAGCCCAGTTTGAGGGTGAAAGGGTCCCAAGAAAATCAGAACTTGGAAGCGTATTTGGAATCAGCGTTTTTATGTTGTATTTTCGACAAATCATTTGGTATTTTTTTCCGAAAAAAAAGTAGAACCCACGCCTTACGTCGGTAAAGGTAGTTTTTGTTAGTTGTTTGGGAAGCATCAACGATTCATGTTTGCAGCTTTTTTCTCCCCTTTTGCATCAAAAAGGTGAGAAAATCTGTTACACTACCGGTTGGTGAATAAAATTAGACATTAAGAAGTTGGAGGATTGTTAGATACTTTTGATGCGATATTTCTACTGGAAACGAAATAGCCTGCAACGGATAATTCAACCACTCAAAATTTTGTCGTGGCTCACATACCTATGCCCTCTGCTCTCTGATGCTTTCACCAATTTTCGGTTTTTCTCCAGCGGCAGCAAATGCCAAATGTAGTGCAAAATGTCACTAGCCAAATGGAATAGTATATGATGTGCTCTCCAGAAATGACATCTGCGCTACGATGTGCAATGAAGCGGCTCATCGCACAACGTCCTTTCTGGAAGTTCAGTTCGAGTCCAACATCTGCAGGATAACTCGAGACAAATTTGAATACTTGTGTTTTCCGTGATGCTGTTCTGCACATCATTTTGGTTCCTTTTGGATAAGAAAACGACCATTTTCATCTCGAAGACTGCAATATTCTATGTTAATTGCAGCGTCTGTTGCTTCATGGATATGTAAAAATGCAATGAACCCTTTTCAAAAGGACTACGAATAAAAATGGTGTTCTGCAGCGAAAATAAAAAAAGAGAAAAGGTCTTCTGGAATTTCTAATCCTATAGCATACTGACTTTTCTTCTGGAAACAAACTTCCCCAAAACATTTGCGCACAGCGATGCAATTGAAAGAAGAAGACACTGTTTTGCGAAAACATGATGCTAATGGCATTTTTTGCGTGGAATTACTTTGTCCCGAGATTCTCCTGATTTCTTCTTCATGAATCTGTTTTTGAGAGTAGCAATCCCATGGGTCCTTTCTTTCGATTTCATTCAAGAGTTGTTTCCCACACTTTTACCTTGCTTACACCGTCGATTCCAACAATAGTCTCATTTTTCGTGAATGTGAAAATCCTTCTTATTGACCTGGAGCCAAGGTCTTCGGGAAATTATGTCTAGACAATTTTGATTCTTATCAAATCAATTTCATTCAAATTTAATCAAAAGAAGAAGCTTTTGCGGAATATGAATGTGGACCATTTTTCCCTGGCGAACACATCACAATCTTCACATTTTTCCGAAAAGCAAAGTAGAACGGTCCTTTAAACTTTTAACATGATTTTAAGGGTGGATTCCACGTCTCAATGGTTCTTCTGGTTTCAGGGCTGGTTTCATAAGGAGATCCGGAGATCATCACTGTTCTTAGGCAGAATAAATATTTTGTAAAAGAACATTCATACTGCTCATTTAATGGGAGCAATGTTTCTTGCTGTTAATGTTAAGCGGCAGTTTCAAAGAGCTGCGCTGCGCTCCACGACTATATAGCTGCGTTCCATGAATGAACAGTAAACCACGTTTTTACAGCAACCCTTGTCCCTTGCGAAAAAGAAGAGAACCCTGCGAACCCTGGTCTTACCGCCCTGAAATTTACTGGTACTGTAGTTAATATCTGCTTTACCACAGGATGTCCCCAAGATCATCATGTCAAAACAATCACTTGGGACTGGATCAATAGAAGAACTAATTTTGAAGGTTCAAACTACAGTAATTTTACAGTATATACGAGCATTTAGCTAACTATAAGAAAGAATTTCTAAAAGGAAACCGTACATAGTTCATCTGTTCATTGATAGCATATTCGTGACACTTGTGGCAGAATTTGCGCAAAGCAGTATGAACAAGACAGACATTTGAGAGCAACAAGGTGAAGAGACAGCAATCTCTGAGACATATTAAAGGTGAGCAAATAAAAAAGAAAGTCAACTAGAGTTTGCGTAATTGCTCAGTATTACTAGGAATGAGCATTATGTTACTAAGGCTGCCTGCAGAGTTCACAGCCGCGCGGGCGGCGAGGTTCCACGGCTCTCGCCGCGCGTCCGCGAATATCGTCGCTGGTTCCGATGTGCGCGGGAAAAGACCGACCCTAAATACCTTCGATGGGCGATTATGATGCAACCTCTTCATCTACAATATCTGGTATCAAGTAAGTAAGTAAGTAAGTAAGTAAGTAAGATATCAACTGACGAAGGCGACTTTGGGAACTGCCGATGCACGCCTCGCTCTACGAGGCTGTGGGTTGCAAAACTCCTGCGTACAAGTGACATTGCTCCTCTGACTATTTCAGCATGCGTTGCACGACCAACCAAGTCCTCCAACTACCACACTGTGTAGATGTCCGCTACTGCTACTCTTCCGCACCATCATTTGCGCAAGATGAGCACGGTTAGGGATGAGGCTACGACAAGGCTCACCCTTCCAGTCACTTCGAACTCCTATTCACTGACAACAATAACATTTTACCCGCCAGGCTGAACGATGTTTCACTTCTAGTGCTTCTCCATTACAGCAACTGAGGACTACACTCTCTCTCAACTCTGTAAGGGTCCTTCTGTTTATCTTCGTCACTTCCTGTCCCAATCGCCTTCCTTTGACTATTGGATTGAATCAATTGCGGCACGGTGAACGCTCCATAATCATCGAAGCACACATCCGTCGAACCGCGTCGCCCGCGCTACTGTGAACTCTGCAAAGGGCCCTACAGCAAAAATAATGCCGTCAACCGTTGACCTATTGCACTTTCCTTGTCCAAAAAAAAAAACACAAACATCTTGATTAAAGATGTATCGCGATGATTCAAGGAAAACACCTCTCGAACTATTTTTTGGAAACGGATTGGAGCATCATTTTTTCATGTTAGTAGTCTTTTATAAATTTTAGATTCGTCTGTGTTTATTTCTTCCCCATTCCCCTTCAGCAATTCTTTTCCCAGCATTTCTCGATCAACTTTTTCGTAATTATTGCTGGTTGTCTAATAATAATAATAATAGTAATAATAATAATAATAATAATAATAATAATAATAATAATAATAATAATAATAATAGTGATAATAGTGATAATAACAGCAATAATAATAATAGTAATAATAATGGTAATAATAATAATAATAAAAGAAACTATAATCAGGGAACTTAAAGTGAACAAAATCACACAGTTCCTCTGCGGCCTACTAGTCGTCCACGTCGTCAAATAGGTACGTGGAGCGGACGCAATGCGAATAAACTGAAGAAATTTTTCCATTCTGATGTTCTATGCTGCACTTTTCTACCTTTACTAATCACTAGGCACTTTCGTGCAAGAAATAATTCAATTCGAACCACAAAAACGTGTGCTCTCTATGTGACTGTCGATTTCCTATATTTCTGCAAAACATGGTACATTTACACAAAAATCTAGTGGCTAGTCCAGTATGTTTACAACAAAACGGTGCTTGTCTTTGAGCAAGATGAGGTGAAGTTCTTGTGGCGTTATGCAGGCGCAAGGATTTTAGTACACATTAATTCCGCATCACTACGCTGCTCCGTTTCACTGCGCCTGCTTGATTCACGCCTGCTCAGTAAAAAAGTTTGTCCATTCAGGCAATTTTATTGAAGATTTCCCGGTAGAGGAATATTCCCTAACGTGGTGCTCTCGGAACACTTAAAACGTTCGTAATTAGAATTAGAAGTTCGTGCCTTAGAATTAATTTTAGGACATAGGAGATGCGCTAGCTGTCAGTGGAGAGAGTTCGCCAAAACGCGTTAATATTTATTACAGAGATCGTTTTTTATTGGCGCCCGCCTCTCCGGCCCCGCTTCTCTCCATCGCAATTTTGCTAATGTTGTTGCCTCCTCCAGCGGTAGGTACATTCCATTAAAATCCAACGAATTCATTTTACTCTAACGACTGCCTCACGAGACGATCGTCGATTTCACAGCTTATTTCAAATCCGCTTACTTTCGTTTCGTTTATTAACGGAACCTTCCAGAGTTCAGAGGAGCACAGGACATGGTTACTGGAGATTTCGTCAAATCTGAAACCGGACAATAATAGATGCAGTGCGAAAGTGTTTTGTTGAGCCAAAATATACAGTTTTCACATTTCCCAATGTCAAAAAAATGGTTCATTTCCAAGCGGACCAATCCCGTTATGCCTTCCTATTCTATTTATATTGTACTAATGCTCATTCATTCGTCATGGAACTATTTCATTAATGAATCCGTACACTACTACTCATTTAGCCTCAGGCGAATCATTAATGGATGAGATCCGGAAGAGCACTTGTGCAAAGCGAGCTCTTTCAAGTAGTATCTGCTCAAGCGAAACTCACTAGTTTTCAGCCCTTCCGTTCTCTAGTAAGTGCCATTCAAGCACAACAGACTGGGCATGTGACGCAATTTTTAGTTCTCTCATAGTTCTCAGTAGGTGACGGTGACCTTTCATGTGTGCGTCTTCAGTAGTCGCTTGGTAAGCAGAAATCAGTATCTCTGAGCACTTTACATCGAGAAGGTGCATGTACAGCCTTGAACTATGTGAGTAATTGCTAAATGAGTCCTAGATTTCTGTTAAAATGGTTACACTGAGAGCAATCCCGCTTATTTTCCAGTTTTTGTTTGTATTCACCGAAACAAGAAGGTTGTAGGAAGCTTGTCGTAGCAAGTGTTCACGTAAAAAAATGAAGATTTCACAATTTTCTGTCGTAGGCCTTTCTTTGGCATCAAAAATCTTAACCACCGTAATCTTCCACATTTTTTCATTTTTTATAATTTACTACGTTTCTTACTTTCATTTCCTTTCTTACTTTACTCTCTTCAAATGACATCTGTGAACAATAGATTTGCATGCACTTTCAAGAACAATAGAAAGAAGGGAAGATTATTCCATTGTTCTACAGCTTTGCAGAAATGGAAGCGAAGGCTCACAATCCAAGGTAAATTTTCGAAAAAGCCAAATAGTGTTGGTGTAGTGTCCAATTTTGTAAAGGATTAGTGCTATTGGTAATTCCGCATAAATGAGAACTCATCCCATTTTATAAGCGCTTCTGCTCTTTTTAGTAAGTCGGGATAAGGCGAAAAGTTGACATTATCCGTGCTTTTTATCTCTGAGACCTTATGGCCAATAACTATTGTCGTTGTGTCCAGTCTCGTGCCCTATGGTCGGTGAGAACAGGGGAACAGCCTTGAACTATGTGAGTAATTGCTAAATGAGTCCTAGATTTCTGTTAAAATGGTTACACTGAGAGCAATCCCGCTTATTTTCCAGTTTTTGTTTGTATTCACCGAAACAAGAAGGTTGTAGGAAGCTTGTCGTAGCAAGTGTTCACGTAAAAAAATGAAGATTTCACAATTTTCTGTCGTAGGCCTTTCTTTGGCATCAAAAATCTTAACCACCGTAATCTTCCACATCTTTTCATTTTTTATAATTTACTACGTTTCTTACTTTCATTTCCTTTCTTACTTTACTTTAACCATGCAGATCCTGATTACAATAACTCGCGTCGGAACGGGCTGTCCAGCTATTGCTATGACACAGCTTCCCATAATTCTTTTGAGTACTGTCATACCTGCTCAGCTCTTTGGAGATTTTCGGTAAGGTTGCAGGACTGTCCTTCTAACCAAGTGTTCAAACCATACCAATAAAATTTTCACAAATGAAACAGGTAGACAGCAAAATTCGAGATATTGGGTCGGTGCATAATTAATGTAGTTTTGGCAACTTTTCTTCCCAAAAAATTTACGTTTTGATCGGTTTTTTTGTGCAAAAATAATCTTCTCCTTTCATTTAATGAAAATGCTATTGAAAATAATATCCACATTCGTCATATTATGGCCTTCCACTAGGGGAAAGGTTGGAATGCAGCACAGTCAATTCCCGATCTCAGCGATGTTTTCTTGCGAAGAAGCAGAAACCGATTTGAAAGATGGTTCTAGCGGTTTGGGCCGTTCGACACAGATCAACTAGGCACTTTTGACGACTGCAGTGGAGAACGAAAGCCGTACAACCAGAATGTTGGCCGAAGATTTTAATGTGGTGCATGCGACGATCGTTTGTCGCCTCAGAAAGCCTAAGAAGGTATGAAAAATGGATGGGTGCGTGCTAGAAGAATTCTCCGGCAACGGCAAAGCAGTACGTCTCCGAATCTTCACCAATTTACCGCAACGGAAAGAGCAAACTGCATTCCTGAAGGATCTGGACACCTAGGATTTTGAATGGAGGCTTCTCTTCAAAATTGCCAAACAAGATGTTTGCTTTTTCCAGGGTATTTCACCCGAGGAGGAACCGAAGGCGTACACTTTAAAACTGCAATGGCTGTGCTGCATTCCAACCATTCTCGACGTTATAAGGCACAATATGGCGAGCGCGAGTATGATATTCGATAGCATTTTTACTAACTGCAAAGAGAACATTATTTTACAACAAAATTAAAAAATTTGCGAATTTCCAAAGGAAAGAAAATTTGCACGTGTTTTTATTTTATATTATTTTATTTTATTATTTTATATTTTGTATTATTTTATTTTTTTGTTTTCAGTGTTTTTATCCTCCCAGAACTGTCTGGTACCAATTTATCGACCACGGAGGGACGAAGGGCTTGATTCAAACTGAGGCGGATTGATCGGAACCTCCGATTGATCGTGCAGGAAGCGGAATCTCTAACTGCCACACTACATCCGCTCCGAAGGTTAGGGAGTGGCGCAGTCGGTTAAAGAGTAACCACACGGTTGATGGTTCGAAACCACACCAGTGCAAACCAAATTTTCCATCCTTTCGAGATCGATAAATGGGTACCAGACTTGTCTTGGAGGACAAAAACACTGACTTGATCATCGGCTGGCCCCCGCAAGTCCTTGTATAGGCCAATACGCATTCCAAAACCCCAACGATTACGAACTCCAGTAAAACGCGTTGCCGCATCCCAAGTGGATTGGTACACCAGTGACTTTATCCCTTTATCCTTTGAAGGTTACGATATGCTTAAGTAATTTAAGCTCTTATCGAGAGCTTGCCAAGCACCAACTGATGGGAATAAATTCGAACGTTGAAGGCAGCTTCACCTTTTTTATGTAAGGAAAATGAGAGGTGGAAAAAAGGTGGAAAAATCGATAACACATCGTTCGACGAGGTGTAGTAACTGAGAAACGGAACGCAAGGTGCGCTGTTCCCTCTTCAAACTAGAGAAGTGTCGTCGCGCTATTTCGAACATTTAGCGCCACTCAGGTTCAAAAAGCTTGTTTTATGCTTGTTGCAAATGAAAAATATCATACTCTTCCATGTAGATGTTGAGCACTGTGCCGCAGAAACTCGCCTAAGGGGAGAAGGAGCAGATGACATTGACGATTCTTTTTTTGTCAAAGTTTCAGTGAATTGGTATTTATGAGACCTTAAAAAAGATGATAAAGGATAAGGAGAGGTATGAAAGAGTGACCTGAACACGAATTTGGAGGCTTTCGGTGGACGTTAAGGACCCTCTGAATTAGAGATTGGGATGGAAGAGTGTAATATGTACAGAAATGAGGAAAAAGGTGGTTATTGTTAACCCTCTTGTAACTGCTCTACAGTTTTTCCGATGCACATCGAAGAAGCTCATATATATGCAGTTTTAACCACATTCGACATTTTTCAAACGATATATAGCGAACCTTTTTTGCACTTTGTTCCCATGTGTTTGCTATGCTTACTGCAGTAATTACTTAGATGGAAAGGGCATTCTTTTGCCCCATTTTCCCCAGTGACGCCTGCCGTGCTGAGGGAAAAAACTGTAGCCTCAAGAATATAATAGGGGTACATTTTAGTTTGTAGCTTCATTGTGAACGTATAAGTGAAGAATCTTATGCTCGTCTTCTCAGAAACCTCAGCACCTCAGTATCCAACAAAAATGTCTCATCACTTTAAAATTGATTTGAAAACTCATTAGTTTTTTATGTCTAAGTGCGATGAGATTTTTTCAGAAAATGAAAAACTGCTGAACAGTTATCCTCATTCGGCAAGCAAATCGTACTTACTTTTATAAATTTCCAACTTTTACGTGCGCAAGGAAATGTCAAATGCATTGAGAAAACACGCTGACATGCAGAAAAATAATTTTTTTCTCCTTTTGTACAAGTGCAGTTCTACAATGCAGGTCTAATTCTATCTAGTACAGTTTAAAACCTCATCAGTATGTATAATTACGATTTCTATGTTTTATTTATTTATAAACAGTTTTTTTAATGATTGATTTATTTATAAACATTTTTTTTTAATGAACGTCAATTTTAGCTTTCTCTCAATTGTGCTCCAATGTTCTCATACAAAGAAAACTTGGTCTTTCATCTTACAACTATTGTATTGGTGTTTCTAGTAGTCAGAGCCCTTCCGTCAAAATAATCATTTGTGCCCTAAAGCATTGTTGAGGAAATTGATAGCGAACAAGTATTGGCACTATTTTTTCCTTTTCTTTACTGTTTGATCAATTCCACGTCGATGTTTTTCTCTATGGAAGATGATCTCATTTTGAAAACAAATTCAGACGTGGTCCATGTTGATTCGATAGCATTTCCGGCATTGAAATGGATGAAGGCCAAACACCACAGGTTCCATGCTGACATAAACCGCGAACAGCTAACAGCTGCCGCCCATTAACACTACATACGAAGTGGATTCACGCCGATCACCGTCTTGCCCAAAACTATTCTTCCAAAAAAAAAATTGCATTGGACAGATTCGTTTAGCCAATTCGACTTTTAAAAAGCTTGGCGTTTTAGTAATCTCAACAAATGTTCAAAAGAGAAAGAATTTGTTCACGTTTTGTTTGGATTTTTGAACTAAGCCAACAATTGTAACCTTCAGAAAAAAAAGAAAATGATTGGAAAATTTCTCTCACTATTGTCTTTGTTCATTTCCTTTTCTCCACTCTCTCTGTGTGATGTCGTTATCATGTTTCCTTTCCTAAAAAACAAATGCCCTCTCTTTTGCAGTTCGATGTTTCAGTGTTTGGCCCAATCCAATCGCGTTTCTTCCCCACTGTTTTATGCTTTACACTTATCTCGTTATAGTATAAAAGAAAACGCTTTCGTACTTTCTCATCTACTCGTCGCAATTGGGGATTGCTTTGAGAGCCAAAATTTCAAAAAATTAGGAGGAGAAATATCTGAAAAAAAAGACCTGTTGAGGATCTATAAGGGAAAACTTTTGCTGCACTGGGTATGGCTATCTCGATCACAACTTATTAAAGGCGCCTTTCGAGGAAATTCCCGGTGTTTCTTTTCACAGCTGTAGAGTGATAAACTAGTTGGTTGATTTCTTCATTTGCTACGTAAAGAGTTGCTACGTTGAATAGTTTCGCTGTTGATTCATTTTTTTAATCACTTGCCAGAATGTAAAAAGTTGCCTCGTTGGGCACACAGAAGTCTTTGCCAATCTTGGACCGCATCTAAGGTACTTAGATAGGGTTCCAGATACGTAAAGTTACCGTTTCCGCTATCCTTGAACTGACCCCTGAAGTTTGCTTACTAGCGGAAAGAACTCAACATCGAAAATTTCCGAAAGTGAGTATAACATATTTGCCAGCAGTTATCCCACCCAACAGGATTGTGGGTACTCGGTAATGGGACCATTATCTTCTTAGAGGGAATGAAATTCAGGAGATGAGGTCGGAAAGGATCACAGGCAGACTGCAAATGCTTCAGTTTACTTTGCATGATTGTAGATTAGAACTGTTGCCGGTTGTCTTCTACAACTAACGTCTATAAGTCTTTGAAGTCGTCAAGAATTCAAAAGAAAAGAAAATATGCCAGGATCCTCTGAAAAATCGTCTTCATCAGCCTGTAAAAGACTGACCTTGCCATTTGAACTCCAAAGTCTCTGCTGGAGTCACGATTTTTTCGTATGGATTCGAACTCACTACATGCGTATCATTAGAAGCGTTTTAGATAATGAAGAATTCTAAAAAGGATGAGTGCATCACTAATGCGAATAAGCTGGCTTCGCATCGATCAAAACTCGGGGGCCAGGGATCGGCCGATTTTGATCTGTGAGAAAGATTATGCAACCTCTTGCAAAACCTCTGGGGGTCTACAGTATGGCAGAAGGAGTTCTGCCACACTATTATGCTCCCAAAGGCGAACGCTGCCCAGTACATGTCGCTCTTCAAGAACATTACCTCTTTGAGCGTTTCTTAGCATTCTTTGAGCTGTAGACCTTGAAAGCGTAAATCATCGATGCTTTGAATTCTCAGGCTGATGGATGAAAAATGTCAGGGCGATAGCCGAAGATAAACATCGATAATGAGCTTGGTCTATAGTGCAATCGACTGGATCAAAGCACAGGGTCCACCAGGACAAAGCTCAAGCTCATTAAAATAAAGAACAGCAAGAATTTGAACCGAGCATTTTTTGGTAGTGAAATTTAATGCCCAAAAACATCGCTGCTTCTGCGCGGCAGTTCCCCGAATCACCACAAGTACTACTGTCTGTTCTCGAAATTGTCGATGAAACTTCAAGAGACCATCTAGTCGGGTGAAAACGACATGAAGCACGGTGCATTTGTGCACGCGCTCGAAACGGTTGAGACCTGTTAAGGCAGTAGTTGGAACCGAGGTGGGACCATGACAAACTGCAGCGATAGATGGTGCCACCAAGGGTTCCAGTAGGGTCCTAACCGCTACGCACCACCGCCTCGAGGGAAGCCGTGTACGCAATTGCACTGGGCTTCATGTCGTTCTGACCCTGCTATACCTTCATAATGTAGCCCTAAGTATATTATTCTTTCCTTATTCCCCTTAGATGGAAACTTTGAAGTTTTTGAAAATGCACAGTTTGCCATATGAAAGATTAAGAAGCCACTTCCAACTATAGCAGATCTTTCCAATTTAGTCTCTCCTCCTAATTGTAGCAATCAAACGGCGTCTGCTAAGGATATTACAGTCGCCCCAGTTTTTAAATTTCAGTTTTTGGATGCCTTTGTCAATGCCGTGATTGAAAACACTACTTACTAGGTGGTTGCATCCAAGTGGAATTGTAATTTCCGCAAAACTCCATTGGAAATCGGACAAGTTATTCTGGACGATCTGATGGAAAACCGAAGTATTTCAAGAGTCATATTGTATTCTGCATTGATGTGACGTCCCATCTAGTTTGCCAGCTCCCTCCTAATTGAATCATTCATTGAGAATTTATTGTAAAAATAAGTTGTCTTGATCTACAATTATGTCGTTTATAGCCTAGACAGGGAAAAGACAGGGAAAAAAACTGCTGCTCTATACATACAATGCCAAAATAGCCATTGTTGTTGCAGTTGAGTTCATGCTCGTCTGTTACTCATTGGACCTTTATAGTCGACTAATTGCTGAGAGGATTCAACGAAATAAGGTAACCTAGAAGAAAATCAATTCCTGCTCACTTTCATAACCGACGACCGGAGTAAGACGATAAGGGCCAGGCTGCTTAATTGTGGTGTTGATGACCCCGTGAGGGCTTGGAAGTACCTCGCACAAATCTCAAGAAGCAGCTGGTCCAAAACAGAATGTACGATGCGAATGTACGATCGTATTTGCCTGGCTCCAAACTGTGTGATATGCCCATTCGGTAAGACAGGCGACTGTATGATCTCTGGTTCAGTTTATTTAATTTCATGTAAAACATATGACGAACAATATATTGGTGAAACACGGCTACCTCTTTGTGTTCGTATTCAAGAACATCTAAATGGGATGAAACATTCAAACGCAGCAACTCTCCTCGGAACTCATCGCAGAAAATGTCATGAAAATGCTCCTTTCTGCATAGCTGTCAGTTATCCCACCGTACGACGAAACTGTGGCTCGCAGAACATTAAAGGCGTTTTGGATAAATGCCAAATGTCCAAAAATGAATAGAAAGGAAGAGTGCATAGCTGTGACCAACGAACTGGCTCTGTATCAAGACCTTTGCAGGTCTTGATCTACGGGGTCATATGCGGATCGCATCCTAATTAGAATTAGTGGAGCGATTTTGTCACGTTAATGTCACGGAAACGCGGCTTCTTTGGTAAGCTCAACGACATCGCCGAAACGTAGCCGAAATAATGTTTGTAACAATGTTGGCTTTTGCTTCACTTTGACAATCGACAAGTTGCAATCTTTATGCCAAGATTCAAAGAAGGTCGGACTTTTTCGCTTCTAAGGGAACCTTGCTTCACCTATTTCACACCTCGAAATGTGAAAACTGCTTCACCCTTAAGTTACTGTATCGTATTATAGCATGTCCACTTCTGCACCCTTCAAAAACTTTGGTACTACGTTCCAGTGTGCTTCTTACGGACCCAACTAAACGCCCGCCCAGCGAGACCTCTTCTCAATTTCAAACTGGGGCTGAAAGTCAATTACTGGCAGAGGTCCAATATTGCGTTCGCAATCACCTGCGAGCGCTTGAAAGCAGTGTCGCTTAGAATGTAACTGTTCACGTAACATTACACCACAGAACAAGTCGATTAAGCCAAACTTTCTTCGCTTACCTGTCACACATTATTGTTATGTAAAGGCTATGATCTGTCTGCACGACTGATCGTCGGATCGTTGACCGCCCCAGTGCCAGCCAAACCTTTCATTCCGTCGATAAATTGATACCAGACTTGTCTGGGAGGATAGAAATATTGACTCGACTCGTCGGCTCACCTTAACAATCATTCTTAGCACACGAGTTCAGAAACTGAATGGCTCTGAATTAAAGTCAATAAGGATTGGTCAAAAGCGTAAACTTTATCCTTTTAGTGGTACGAAGAAGTGCCACATACATCTTCCGATGACTTCACCAAAAACATGAACGACTTGGAGCTTTACTTTCCCGTATACAAATTCTTTAGGTTTTCCCTACTAATAATCAGTGGTAGCAATCCATTAACGGGGGGAAATGGCAATGGTTGTTGAGGTAAAGCATAAACAATTATTTTTCTCTGTATTAATTTCGCGTCGCGATATATACCTGCTTAATGTTTTCTTATTAAAGTCCTGAGATTTAAAGAATTGATATCTTTCCCTTTAGGGCAGAAATTTTATGTACGTATTGTACTTGCGTAATTGTTCACCGCTGAACTCTTTCGAGCAGTAGATTGTTTTCGTAGGGCTGTTGTAGTTCAGGGGCATAATCACAACGGTTTCGCGTTGTGTCTGGAGAGAGAAGTGGTTAGGTGCTTGTGCACTAAATGGATTATATGGAGTAAAACTTTTATTACACACTCACGAGTAACAACATTAGGACAACCGTGGCGAAGTACGTCCCCAATTCGTTTGAAATTTGTCCGGAACAGCAACGAGAATTTTCTTGCGTCAACTGCACATCTTGGAGCCATTCAGTAGCAGCATATTAATTGCTAGTTGATCCTAGCCTTGATCCCATAGCAGTTTTTTTGCTGCAAACATTTTCTCATCTATTGTAGTTTTCTGACGCAGAAGAAGCATTATCTTTCACTAATTGAATGAAATCACTTAGACTTTGAAGGTATAAAGGAAGATGAAGTGGCACAGAGGTCAAGAGGTGCAAAGGTATAGTTTTCCATCACGACATTTGCGTATGAGACCGATCTGAACGTCCAGCTGCAGACTTCAGACTTCTTAAAATATTAAGTAATTGCAATATCTGTGAATTGCTGCACGAAAATTGAATTCTTTTCTCTTTATCCATTCGCTAAAAATGCCTTTGTCGCCCTTTTTTAAAAGAAATATAGGAGTTGATGAAAGACTTCGTAGGTTTGCTAGCGGTGTTAGAACAATACCTAGAGGATATTCAAGCTTGATTCAACAACTACCCCAGCTTGATTTTATATGTTCTATATTACTCTGAAGACGCTAAAATTTGGAAATATTATTCAAAGTATTAGTTTTTCTCAACTTCTTCAGCAACAGCTAACATAGAATGATGTGGTAATATGAAATGACGTGGACGTTGTACTGGTAAAACTGGAGTTTCGCGTCAGATATCCGTAAACTCTTAACTACTATCCGAGCAGCATGAATGTATTCCTGAAGAAAGAATTTGGCAGACATGCAAAGGGAACGTGTGAGAGTGTACGGGAACGTTCATGGGGAAAGGCGCTGTCCACCGCTATGAAACGGTTGAAAACTTTTCATTTACTTCTTCACAAATTCGCTTCGAATTACTATTGGTGCACCAATGACTGAGCCAACCGCGATTTCCTGTGCCCTCACACCAATCCTGTACCGATGTGTCCCCCCTAGCGATAGCGGCTAGTTTGACACCGTGGGACCCATCCAGCACAAAAAAACCGAGCTGGGATTGAATCTGTTTTAATCCCTGAAATGCTTTCTATATATATATATATATATATATATATATATATATATATATATATATATATATATATATATAATATACCGTAACTACTTTATCTCATTTAACTGCAAGGACTTTTATATTGTACACAGTCAACAATTGCACACGACTGCAATTGCACCGACTTCTTCCTACGGTTTATTGAACGGTTACTCCTTGTTTCTTTGATTGTTTCGTAAGGATATTTACTGTAAATTTGCTTTACAGTTAAAATCCGTCCACGATTCGAGTCATTTCGCTATCGCTAATACTTTAGGATGATTGTCCAGCAAGCAAACTTTGGACCTTTTCAGTCGAAATGAATTTGCTGCGATTTTCTGCAGCTGCATTTCTATTCACTGCGATTACGAATTTCGCTTCACTTCACTATTTGTGAAAACTATGTCCTTGGCTTTCTCAGAATGAATGTGTTTTGAATCCAGCTTGTTTCCAAAAGAAGTTTCGGATTTCGGTAGGAAAAAATAAATCATGTTCGAAGACTTTTTCCGATTGCGTGACTATTAGCCATTAGAAATGGAGAAATTATAAACAGCTATCGAAACGATGAATTGTGTATTTAGGAACCCTTATCAACATTTTATCAAATTTTCCATCACTAACTACGGAGCATTTTCCTTACTTCCATACTTCGTCGCCTTCCTGGATGTTGCAGAGTCCGAGTAGAGACGGCTAAAAATTTCCAGATGGGGACTGCCAAGAACATCCAGCAAAAGCTGTATCGAGTCTTCTCGTGAATGTTCGTCTGTATTACCTATATCCAATAACACTGCACATTCGTTTTCTCAAACTCAAATCAAATTTTTTTGGGAAATCTCTGGGAAAAAAGCGTTGAAATGTGAATTAAAGGAACTTATTAGAGAAGGGGAGCGGAAATAGAATATATCATCATATATTTACCACTCCGAAGTCAATGATCTATGAATAATTCTCGAGTATTCTTTGATTCGACGGAGGATTACTATCGTTGCCAAAGAACGATTGTAGTTCTTCCATATGTATTTCGATACTGCGTCAGTACCAAACGTCAGTTCCACCTTAACTTTCTTTTTCCCTCGAAAGTGTTCCTAATGAAGGGAAATAAGAATGGAGTGTAGTGCGAACTTCACTCTTTCTGAATACGTTTGGATCACGGAAGGACGAAGAAGCAAGAATTTCAGAGATTAGTGATTTAGTGATTAGTGATTTTTTTTCTCTCCACAAAAAACCGAGAAGATTTCGTAGGAGTACATACAGTAGGAACTCATGATATTTCACTAAACTGTTCTATCAAATATTAATGGTAACGTACTCAAAGTGTTTGTCTGTGAGTGGTGACATTTTCTGATCAACGCCAGATGTCCATAATTTATATACGCCTCCCTGCGCTTGAAGTATTAATGTCAGAACATGAAGTGCAGCAACTTCGGTACATTTGTGTGGGTTTGTTTCTAAGTTGTTGTTTTCATGGTTCACTTACACAGACCTTTTTTAAAACTGCCCGTTTTTTGAGCTCCTCTGCTTGAAATCTTCAATGCTTCTCACTTCGCACCTCTCAACGACGTTTGGATGGCTGAGGGAAGGGCGGAGCATGGAAGACGTCGTATAGGACCATCGAGCGACGTAGTTCACCTTTATCGCCGTGCTCATCTCATCAGCTATTCAACTATTTCGCTGAGCAACGTTGGGGTTGGTCAGGAAAATCGACTCGTTTTTTTTCACGACATCCTAACGACCACCACTCTTACTCCAGCAAGGGGGGAAAATACTTAGCAAAAAGTTTACTTCCTCATTGGATTACTTAGTTTCTTGGAGAATCGCACTCTCCAACTAGCCTTTAAATTAATTCTCTGCTTTCTTTCTGATCACAGGCTATTCTTACTTCTTCTTAATCGTTGCTTGCATTGGTTTTCACGTTTCTCAACATTGAGCTGAAGAAAGTTTTGAAATTGGACAGTCATCACCAAGGAATTCTGTAACATTTGTTAGTGGCGTGGACAAAAATTCCGATTCATGCAGCCATCATTTCGCGTTGATGGGAACACTTCAGTGATTCTCGTTCGCGATCTTCTTCGATAATGTTCTGTGTCTGTCAAAATAACAAGTACGACATCTTTTAATTAGGCTGGCCTTGCACCTCGACCTTTGCTGGTTGCTCCATCCTACTTATTCACGGCTACACCACTGTTAAAATAATATCAGAAGCTAGAGTTAAAGTTTCTGGCGTTAACCAATCCGCTTGGGGTGCGCCCCCACGTTCACTTCAATTCAGAATCGTTCGAGGTTCAAGAACGTGCATCTGGCCTATACAATGACTTGCGGTGGCTAGCCGATTTGTCAAGTCAGTGCTTTTATCCTCCCAGACAAGTCTGGTACCAATTTATCCACCCCGGAGGGATGAAGGGCTTGACTCAAACTAGGGCGGATTGATCGGAACCTCCGATTGATCGTGCAGGAAGCGGAATCTCTAACTGCCACACTACATCCGCTCCGAAGGTTAGGGAGTGGCGCAGTCGGTTAAAGAGTAACCACACGGTTGATGGTTCGAAACCACCCCAGTGCAAACCAAGTTTTCCATCGATAAATGGGTACCAGACTTGTCTTGGAGGACAAAAAAACTGACTTGATCATCGGCTGGCCCCCGCAATTCATCGTGTGGGCCAATACACATTCCAAAAAAAAGGCTTGGTCAGCACTAGGGCGGATTCGAACCTTCGTCTTCGAATAAATACCTTCGAATAAAAATAATGTTAGCGAACTTTTAATCCGGTCTGACTTAGTTATTAGCAGACTTTCTTGCTGTATAACAGCTTCTATAATTATGAGGTGTAAGGGAGGCTACATTACAACTTTTATGAGTTCGTAGGCAATAAAGAATGATGACGCTTTACTAAAATAAAGCAGAGTTACCTACCTCAGCTCTGCGCATTATTATTACTGCAACACGAGATCCTCTAACGTTATGAAATTAATTTTTTGCCATGCCATTTCCAGCATCAGGAAGACAAATACGTACGTATAAGCGCCGCTCTACCTTTATCAAGATTTGAAGTGGTTAAAAGTTCTCGCAGATCCATTATTAATTGAAGTAGGCTTAGCCGCAAACCTTGAAAATTCCGAGAATAGAGATGCGATGGACTACGTTGTTCTGCAAGAAACGAAAGCTTTCACAGCCTTTTTCTCATTTTTAAGCTCGGGGAGATTGACAGACACAGCGTCAAAAGCATGATAGAAAATGAACTACAAGTGACTCAATTGGAAAAAATCAAAAACAGGGTGGAAAATGCTCTGCCGGTGACTCAAATGGAAAAAAAATCAACCTTGAAGCTTGACAAGAAAGTAATGTCCGAGGCCCTCCTTCAGAGGCCACGATCTTGTCGCCATCATCTGATGAATTGCTTCCATATGTAAACTTTTGACAGTTTACGACTTTTTTCAATTTTTCCGTGCTTTGACGTACAAACGCGATGTTCGTCTTCTAGCATAGATTGGTCTTTCAAAAGTTTGTGAACCATGACTTTTATCAACCTATAAATTGTGTTAAAATACACTAATAGTCATCGTTCAGTATTTAGTAAGTTAATTTCCCTTGTAGTATCAATGCGCATGTAATAAGTCGGTCCAGAAAATCCTGCCTGCTACAAAACAGGCCACTGATGTGACGGCCATATCAAAGATGCCCGATAACTTTTTAGGGATTTGGAATTCATACACGTAAATACTGTCATTGACGTTCTTGTAGAAATCTGAATTTTTATTACAACTTACTTAATTTTGAATGTTAAGTTGATTTCTTATATTGTTATGATCTTATGTTGATTTTTTATTTTTTTATTTTTTATTTCTTTATTTTGTTATGTTGATTTGCTTTCATGTTGTCCTGAGTAGTTTCTGGCAAAAATAAGACTACTGTTGTAACGAAACCTAGCAGATCTCACAAAGAATATGACTGAAAAATTCGATGATGGAGAAGAAACGATGAAAAGACGGCAAAACGGAAGGAAATGTCCACAAATTTTTCTTAATTTCCTACAGTACCCTGCTGCGTGAGAATTGTGCAATAATGGATCAGAAAACTTTATTTGCCAAGCGCTGAGAGAATCTTGATCAAACTTGCAATTTACATTACTTTTCGTGCTTCTAAAATTGTTGATTGATATATTAATGACAGAGATACATATTTGAGTCAAATGAGCGATTTTTATACTTAATCAATAACCAGCTACAAACGCTAATATTCTATAGAGAAATTTTTCGAAGTAGCTCAATATCGGTACATCCCTCTAAGGTTTGTTCGGCAAAGGATTAAATAATTTTTGCTAAATTTTTGTAAAACCCTAATTATTACTTTATAAGATTTTCCAAAAGTCTCAAATTGAAAATGAAATTCAATGCAATGGAATATAATAATTATAATATAGAAGAGGCTTTTCTGTAAAACAAAATTGCAATTCCACTTCCATATTTTTGAATTGGTCTTAATTTTGAAAGGAAGGGAAACACATATGCTCTACAGACGAGACAGACGTCCTTTCTAGCCATCGCTTCCTTTCCACTTATGTTTTGGTGGTCTTCATGTACACCTTATACGTCTCTGAGTAAAAGTGCACATCTCGAACTTACTTTTGGAAAAACTAAAAAAAAACTAAGGCCTCTTTTATTTTCTCTCTGCATTCTTACCACCTACACTCTCATCTTTTTTAGGTCCACACTTTCTTACAATTCTTACAATTTGGAGACCAATTTGTAACTATTTTGAGCTGCTGAGCAACTGTAGGAATTTTTGTCCTCTCAGTTTTACCAGTTCCAGTAAGCTCACAGCTACTGCCAATCACAGAAAAAATATTCTTTTTATCGAATCTCACCCGGACATAATCTACTCGATTCGAAATCATATCTGTAGCTTCCACGCGACAAGTCTCCGAGTGATTAAATGTGTATTAGTTCTGCATTTCTTTTCAGGAATGTATGTCGCTGGCTCGCTCACAAGAAATGAAGTAAATAAATAACATAGCAAGTTTTTTTTGCACTCCGAAAGAAGCAGATCTTCGAGAATGGCGGTATTCATGGACATTCTTGGCAAAGATGCACTATGTTCCTTTTCGTGGCCACTCATTTTCTTCTCATGACGTCACCGAGCACAGTTTCGGACGTGTTTTTTGAAATCCACTTCTTCGCTCCACTGCCATCTATGCATTTAAATATTCCCTCCACAATAGGACTTCAGCAGAAGCAAAGTCATGTTGGAACGATGGCTCACTGAAATCCAATTCTTCTCGATTGAGATGAACTTTGCTGCTGCTTTTTTTTAGTTTGATTTAATCCTAACAAACCGTCATGATCCACAGGTTTTGAAACTAGAGAAATGCAATTAAAAATCCTTTTTCCACAACTGTACTTCCTCCCACTCTTCCAGTTTTTCCTCCAAAACAAGCAGCGATGAACGAAAAGCGTTCCAACTACGTAATTTTTAAGTACTAACTTAGAGCATGTCTTCTCCGTTAAAATAGTCTTTAAAAAACGTCTGCGAAGGGCATCAAAGCATAGAGAGCGAAGAAAAATTAAGAGATAACAAAGGATACGGTCTCAGGGTACAGAGACACAAAACTTGTTTCACCTACTATATCTACTACACCGCTACTAACTTTTGACCCAAAATCCGTCGCTAACGGGTTAAAGGCAGCATATCACGATTCTGAGGTGGTGCTGATTTCAGATGGAGTATTCTTATCCGGCGTAGTAGATTATAGAGAGGGGTGTAATTCCGTCCATTTTTTCCTAATTGCCGTAAAAAACGGCCCGGAAGATACGGCTTTGAGCGTTCCGGCGCGTTATTTTCTACAAGGAGTTCGGTTTTAGCGCACCAGCCTCGTGCACGTGCCGCATCTTCCGGGCCGTTTTTTACGGCAATTAGTAAGAAATGGGCGGAATCAGTTTTCTCTCAATAATCTACGATTCCGTATACGAATACTCCACCGGAAATCCGTACCACTCCAGATTCGTGGGGTGATGCCTTTAATCCGCCGCAAACATTCGGAATCCTTGGGAGTAGGCAAAGTTAACTTTTAAAAACACCGTTCGAAAGCAAGTAAACTGCTGACTTCGAATATATTTCAGGAATTTAGTTTTGCTAAATATGTGGCCTGAAAACAAGCAAAGTTTCTCCAGCCTTCGTTAGTTACTTTCATACCTTCGTAATCCTGGCTTTGGCGTATCCTCGCGCATATCTCCTTAAAAAAAGCTGTTCATAGAAATTTCGTTAATTTCTCAAAATCAGACGGGATGTTTATAATTGACTAACAAACGAAATTAAACCAAGAAATAAAAAAAAGAGAGGAGAGAAAAGGAAGGATGGAACGTTAGCCTGTAAAACATTATTCGAAAGAGCATCTCTTTGTGAGAAGAACTGGATATTTCATAAACGGAAAAAAATCATGGAGTCTGAGGGATAAAATTAATACAAAGTAAGCTTTTCGAGTTTCTGAATATCGACGCTCAAAGTGAATTTCATGCATAAACCTCGCTGCAGTTTGTAGGGGGAGATTTTTTCTATATTTTTACAAAGTTTAGTGCTTCTATGTAGCTTTCCTAGTTTTTGAAACCTAGTTGACAAAAATTCTAAATTTTGCCTCAGATTTTCGAGTTTTTCTCAACTACCTTCTTAGAGAACCATAACACCTACAGAGATCAAAATTTGCAGTTGAGGATTTTTCTTGATGCTCTATCAATATATGGAAAAATCAAAACATCGAGTTTCTCAACCGCGCTACCGTAACCTCGCAACGGGGAAAAGTGCGAAATCTCAGATTTTCGGCAACGCCTCAAAATCTGTATGACTTCAAACAAAGTCCAACAGCGCAGCTCGTAGTTTATGAACACGAATTCGGTTTAAAATATGTTGTAGAAGAAGATTTTTGCTATCATAGCTTATTTTTACTTTCCTCGTTGTTGTTTTAGTTCTCCCAAAAGCTAGTTGAGAGAAAAGGAAAAGCTAGAAAAGAAAGCGAGAGAAAAATGCTAATTTCTCAACTCTCAGAAAAGCCAGAGGGCTTCTGGAAAAGATATTTTAACACTTTTATAACGCAAATCTCCCTTTACAGAAAGCAGCCAGCTTTGTTTTCTTCCGTTTCTTCTGCAGTCCGTTATTTAAAATCCGACCACTCCAGCAGTAATTTCCAATCACAGCCTAGTTCCAATCACTAGAACGACCTCTAAATAACACATACATGCGGTGAACAGTGCTCTTACTACAATTTTAGAAAATTGTAGTAAGAGCACTGCTCACCGCATGTATGTGTTATTTAGAAAAATATGTGAAAAACGCCAATGAAATGTTCGTCTCAGTAATTTTTTCGGTTTTGCAAAAATCAAGATTCCGGCGGGGACTATATATATATATATATATATAATATATATATGTATATATATATATATATATATATATATATATATATATATATATATATGTATATAACTATGTATATAACTATACCGTCTGTAATCATTGCCAATGTGTGAAACTGTGTGTAGAAAGTAGGTAATAATGAGAAAATGTTTTTGGAATGTGATCTGCTTCGGCATAAGTTTTTTTTTCCGTTTTGCAGGAAATAGGAAAAGTAAAAAAAAGTGGGAAATAGTGCAAAAATTGTTTTAAAACGTGTTCTCCGTCGTTCCCAGCTGTTTTTTCTACTCTGCAAAAATAATGGTATGTGCGGGGAACTCTAGTTAATTTTTCATTATTATACAAGCGGCTATACTAGAAAGAATGAAAAAGAAAGGGTCGTTTTCTGGAGGGTCTTCTATGGAAGAGGTCGTTATCAGAAGGGTTTTTCTCAACTACACGCTTGACTCTGCTTGCAGGAAGTCAATGCTTTTTATAAACCTTCAATGGAACACTTTAGTCAATTTTCTAAGAGAGTATAAATTTCGAACTCGCAAATGATTTGGAATATCAAAATCTTCAAAGTAGTAAACATGCTTTCCAATTTTGAGAAATTGATGTAAATCCTTCGAACAGCTCTTCCTTCCACGGAAATGTAACCGTAGGATGCGCCAGAGCCAGGATTACAAAGGTGTGAAAGTAACTAACGAAGCTTGGAGAAACTTTGCTTATTTTCATTCTACACATTTGTCCGAACTAAATTCTTGATGTCAGTTTGAAGTCAGCAGCTCATTTGCTTCCGAATGGTTTTTCAGAAGTTAATTTTGCCTACTCACAAGGAATCCGACGGTTTGCGAAAGGGTTTGGGACAGAAGTTGGTAGCGGTGTTGTACATATAGGTGGGACAGATGATATTGTGTTTCTGTACCTTGGGACCGTATCTTTCAACAAATTTATCGATGAGAATGTATCAAATCCACGCTCGTATTTCTATCTGATTACTTTTGGCCAACTACAAAATTTTACAAAGTTGCATTAATTACAAATACAAAATTTTAATTCACAATTTTAAACTTTTTTTCTGAAATAAAATAATTACATAAACAGAATAGAATAGAATCAACAAGGCCAACAAGGCTTGTTACAGAGAAAAACAACGCCTTCCTTAGCTTCCACAAGTGCACCGCTGGTATCCAGCGTAATTTTACAAAATTTTATAATTCTTGTTATTTAATTCATAACTTTGTAATTTTTTAAAATGAATTTTTCTTTTAATCTCTTGGAGTCATGGAAATCAATATACTTTTGTGTTCTTTTGTTTTTTAATTCCTCTTCTTATGAAAATCGCCAAAGCATTTTTTGAAAATCTTTCTAAGTAGTATACCTTGAAGACGAGCTTTGAACTAACTATCACCCTCAAAATTTTATGTCCTACTTGTAAAAAATTAAAAGTGGGTCCAGCAATAACGTTATTTCCATGGCAGGTGTCTAAGCAAATGAGCACTTTGGTGAAGAACGAGCAATCCTTAAAAAGCGTAGTCTTCGCTGCGTGGTAAGTTTCTCCTTGATCAGAAAATGTAAATCTCTTCCTTACCAAAGTCATACGCGTTACGCCCTAGACAGGTCTTGATAGAACCAAGCACTTTATGAAAGGGGTAATGAGTGCATTGAGCGTTTATCCTCGAAATAGTGTTTATTTGATATTAAATTCTCACGTAGGCGGGTGAAAAGCTATTATGGAATGTCACTCGTTGTGCACAACGCTCATGCTATAATAATTAGCTTTGCTTCAAGTTGCTTCAAATACATTCTTTCTTTTTATAACTGCTTTTATAACCAACTGTCGCTTTAGTTTCTTATATATATATATATATATATATATATATATATATATATATATATATATATATATATATATATATATATATGAGTTATAGTTAAGATTTGGTAGGTAGTTCTATAAGAACAGGAGTAAAAGTTGTATGTAAGTCATATATATATATATATATATATATATATATATATATATATAAAACAAAAAAAAGCAAACTGAAACCTCAGATTTGTTTCGAAGATTTCTTCCTTGAGGCGTTGCACAAAAGTTTATGCAGGACGTAGCGCTGGTCAGCACGGATAGAAAAGAAACATAAATATATATGCATAAATATATATATATATATAAAAATATAAACATGCATATTATATATATATATATATATATATATATGTTTCTTTTCTATCCGTGCTGACCAGCGCTACGTCCTGCATAAATTTGTGTGCAACGACTCAAGGAAGAAATCTTCGAAACAAATCTGAGGTTTCAGTTTGTTCGACGAGGGAACTTTTTTCCTCTACTGTGGGTGATAGACGGAAGGCGTATGAAGTGAATTTTTCCTCCAATGTAGAAAGTTTTGTCAATTTCACCACCAACCCACTTTGTGTACTTTCTTTTCATCACTCGTCGCGACGTGAATAGTTGCTTTGTCTGGCTAACAGGCGTCTCAGGACCTCCGCTTCTTGCGCATTCAAGGAGTGTTCAGCACTTTTACTCCTGTTCTTATAGAACTACCTACCAAATCTTATTATTTAGACTAAAGAAAAGGAAATCAAAAATTTGTGAGAACGCTCATTTCATGGTTTCGTACGTGTTGGAAGGAATCACACATCACAAATTAAATTCCAGGATTACAGGTATTTTTAGAACAATGGTAGGACCAAAATGCACTTGTCTGCTTTTTTGTTAAACGACGACCATCATTTTGCACCATCCATTCGCAAAATTTTCCTTCCAGTAAATTTTCTCCCAGCACATTCTAATGAATATTAAGAACCCTGTGTATCATTTAGGTGAAACAAGAATCAAGGCTGCTAACACTCTTTGTTAAAACAATTAGTGTTTCGCCATTGTCACTCTCGTTAAAGTCTGTCCCGTCACGAATTAGAAGCTCTCATAAATTCCTCTTCTCTCAACTGCAATACTTCAACTAATTCCTGAGTTTACTGAGCTGTAATCAAGAACAGAGGGATTTACGATGCCACTTTGTAACGTGTCCGCTCTGGGTATTCCTTGCCATTATCATTGTTATTCTGCCTCATCTATGTCCTCCTAGATTCTGACAACTCTTTTTTGACATTTGAAAGTTTTGACAGCTAATCTTTGTACTTTTTTGGAAACCCTTCACACCGGAATTTCAACAGGAAACGTCCAAATTGAGAGCCTTTAAGGTAACCTAGATGTTGCTAGTGCCTGCCATCCCTAGAACTATTTAGTACATTTTTCATTCCTTAGCAACATCCAAGGGTTTTCCTTACGTTCATTTCAGTTTTTTTCTGAACTCCCAACCACTTTCGGTTACCGTGCGGACAAAATATTGATTAAAATCTCAGTACAAAATATTTGTTGACATTTTTTTAAAGGTAATCTTCGTATATACACTAAGCTCCTGGACAGAAATGTGTTTTTTTGAAACATTTCACCTTTGTATTGTACTTTTGTTTTCATTCATGAAAAGTTTGTCATTCCGTGGCCTGAGAACGTGGTTTGGCTTGCGACTTTGGGTTTAATGATATGCCTATGCATTTTGTGATATCCTGGTGCAAAACGTATTCCGCAAACTTGATGAATATCGGATGTTGATATTTATAGAGAAATACATTTCGCTAACGAGCGGAAATAGGAGGGAGTTGACTCAGTAATTGAGGAAGTGAAAGAAACAAGTGACTAGTCTATATGAATTCCTACGACCGAGAGAATTTAGAGAATCAGACAGCAAATGTTACTTCTCGCATTATGTCGAAAGTAATACTTTTTTCTTAAAATTGAAAATTTTCATTCATACAATTACTGTAGACGATTGACACAGGTGATAATCTTTTGAATTGAATTCATTCGAACATTTTCTTCTTAGCAGGCACTTTACTCGAAGAGCTGAGGTTAGTTAGCAGCAAAATTTGAATCTAATTTCATCGACCAAAGAAGCTCTGACGAGGATTCTTATCTAAATAAAATGACAGCGAGATTGCCACATTACTTTGTCGTTGCAACCAAAATTACCCTTCTATGATTTGTTTGCATTGGAGCTTTTTTGTCGCAGCAACATGTGAAGAGCCTAAGTCCATTCAATCCATTCACTTTGCGCTCTGAATGAACTTTTGGAGTCCATTAATTAACACCATTCTCATATCACAATCTTGTAACTGCCTAATTATGAACCACATGATTTGAGGTCTGAGCTGATACAACACAATGAATCACCTTTACGCCCTCCCTAGTACCTTTCATTCCTCCAGGGTAGTTAAATTGATACCAAATTTGTCTTACAGACGCATCCCGAACGGACTGGTCAACGCCAGTCACCGTGCTCTGGCTCGTGCTTGGTTTTCTTTTGTTGTAACTTTACAAAATCTTCTTGTGACATATATTTGAATACGTAAAGTTATTTTTGCATGTGCGTTGATCGCTTGTTTTTCAAACGTTTCCTCATCCGATTTGCAGCCCGTTTTTCCTCTAAAAGAAAGACGAACGATTGAAATACTTTACTTCACTTCTTTGCGATTGCTCTTTTAGCTAATTCCTGGCAAAAAAAATTCTCCGACAATGCACTTCGCGGAGATCCTTCCAGAATAAGCCTACGTCTGTCCGAAATGCTCCTCGAAGCGTGCAATACCGGCTGTTACTATAAGTAGCTCGATTGACTCCGCCTTTGTCGTAGCGCGGCACCAGTGTTTTCGCTAACCAATCAAATGTAAAGACTGCATTCGAAATGCTACCGCCAGTTCTGGATGTCGTGTTCACGCGAATTCATGCATTACCCAAAACACGTTTTCTTTTTCGTTTTCTTTAAAATTCTCGTATTTCCTCATTCTCTCTATTCCCTTTAGGGCTTGCATTATTTAAACGTATGGCATTGTAGATATGGCCGCGAATTTCTCTCACGTTTGCCTGACCGAAACGCAGCAGATGATGAATGGCACTCCCTTGGAGTACAACCTACAAAGGTAAGCAGGCTGAAGGTTTTCTGCAGTTAGCGGAACTCCTTCTCAGTTTAAGAGAAACATTGCAGTGGAGTTAGACAAGGGTCACAGTGAAATAGGAATCAGAAGCTAATTTTGAGTGATTCCCCTCAATTTCAACCTAACGGAATATTTGGGTTTGTATAGGAAAACTCGGAGTGAAAAGATCCCAATTTAATCTGGAGTATCATTACTTCTAAGTGCTCTTGAGGCTTAATGAACATCTTTTCGAGACCTCATCCAGCTGAATCTCTCAATTTGATCCACGAAACACCGCAATATATGTATATTCACCGAATGTTTGAGTTTGTAGACAAATTTATCGGTCCATTCTTGCTACACTGAGAGAAATAAGCCGTCCTTTTCTGCACGAGAAAATGACAGTTATAACTTATTGGAAATTATTTTTATAAGAGATTTTTACTATATTTGAAAAAAAACCTTTCGTTCTCCTCTGGCGTTCAGGAATTCGTTTATTTAGTCCATGACCACGCTACGACTTCAAGGCATTGTCACTCTTCTTTCAGTCTGTGATGTCTCTCCAATATCCCATACGAACCCAATTTTCCAACTCCTCTTTCGCGTCCTCCTAAGGTGCATGTCATTCTATGCGAAAATTTATGAAACCATGAAATATTAACCTCTTCGGTATTTCTTCGTCTTCTGCTAATTTACGGCACCCATTTGGGCTCTTATACTCGCAAGCTTGCTTCCATCTAAACCTTCCTTTTTCAAGGCATTTAACGCAAATAAAGATTGTAACGGTTTTCTGCGAGATTCCCGAAACTCAGCAGAAAATTTTGGATAACAGTAAATGTAAGAAATCTTTTCTGTTATTCCTAAAATTTTCTTGGACATCCAGTAAAAGTTATTAAGACAAGAGAGCTAATTTCTCTGCATAGCAGTCCATCTCAGTAATTGCACTTCTCTTAGCGTCATGACTTTTATTGCATCCTGCAATCGTTCAGATACGTCTATCCAGCAATTGCAGTCTTTGGAATTCTTGGAAATGTGCTTAACTTGACGGTTCTATTAAATAAAAGCATGCGAAGCAGGTATGTTTTACTGATCTCGGCCTTGAGTCGCTTCATTTTGCTCTTTTTGCTTACAGATCAATAAATTCTTGTTTGTTTTATCATTTTTCATTTGTTATTTGTTTGTTTATTTTACATGAATCTTCACATTCCACTGTCCGCTAAATTTTTGGGATGGGAAGATGCATGGCGATAATAACAGCCTTGGGAACGTTGTTGAAATTCAACAGTCTTCTCACTATGACGTCCTTTTAATTGATAAAAAAAATAGAAGCGAAAGTACTCAAATATCCCATTTCTGCCAAATAATTAGAAGGAAGCTATTGTCCAGTAATCGTTTGCTACCTCGAGAAGAATCCATTCTCGGTTGTTTTTCGCTTGGAGCAAGCAGATCAAAGGTTCCCTCGTGGTTGGTCCAGGAAATTGCATTTCGCTCAAGTCATCCCAAAGGCGGTGGGCTATATCCGCTTCCAAAATCGGGAGACATGTGGTGGAAATTTAATTCATGTTTACATAAAATGATTTACTATATGTTTCGTTGGAACTGATCTCTTCTTTGTGTGCTCTGCAACAAATAAAAAATATTTGTTTTTTCTTGCTGAGTATAAATTTAGTGCATGAACTACATAAGAACATGCATTATCAATTCAGTGCTCGAATTAAAAACATAAAATTTCAGGGCGAACACATTTCTGGCGACTCTCGCGTTTGCGGACATCATATTCTTATCGTTGCTGTTCCCCAACATTCTAGCAAATTATTCAATTTTCACCTTCAACTACTATTTCCGATACTTCTACTTCCATTCCAAGGTTCATCTCATCTCACTGGCGAATTGGTGTTCAGCAGTAGCAATATGGTGAGTGTGCGGAACCTATTTTTTCCAAAACCTCGCTCCATTTGGAGAGTTCCACGTTATTTTTAGGGAGTCATTTGGGATGAATTAGCCTTAAAACGCAGGTAGTGTTCCGTAAGCGGCTGTTGGCTAGTGTGCGTTCATAGACATTAGTCTGCAGTAGGCAGTAGCAGTCAGCCACATTTTATGCTCAATTACGTCGCCAATAATTTGAATATAATTTTGTTTTCCGAAGCGTGTCCACTATTTTGACATGCTTCTATTATCGGCGAACGAGGGATCATCATCTCTTATTAAAACATCTGGGCAATTTTGATTTTTTTATGGAATTAATGCTAAAGTAATGAAGGAATGCACAGTGAGCAGTTTTTTTTACAATAAAAAAAGAAATTTTCAGGTGTGTTATAGCCGTTTGTGGTGATCGACTCGTTGGAATCCGAAGCCCACTCTACGCCAGATCGGCGTGGTCTTGGTGGTAGGTGACTACTGCTGAGTCTCGAATGCAACCTTACTTCTTGGCGAAATCATGCTGAAAACGATTTCTTAGTTTCACGAACACCTAAAACAAACCTGGAGAGGTGTAGACGAATTTGACGAAATCATCCTTGGGAAGATTTCCAAGTTCCGTCGTGAACGATAGTCTTGATTGGTTCCTCCATCGCCTTCAAAATCAATTACATATATCTCTCTTCCGCTTTGCTTCTTCACAAAATTTACGGCAGATTTATAGTTTAATTTTATAACTGAAGTAATGTGGACGGAAAAAATGACAGCATCTCCACAAATATCTCCTTCGCTCTGTGGCGATTTTTTTTTTGAATTAATGACTGTTATTTAAAAAATACCACCGGATAACTTTTTTCAGCTTTTTTAGGAAAATGTATCCCACATCAATACTCATTTCCACAAAAAGTTGCTTTTAGCAGCGGAAAACCATTTATATGGGTATTCGGCAAAGGTATATCCTTTGCACTTGATTGTTGTAAAATTAGTATCCATCGTTAAGTGAATTAAAAAAGAACGGTCAGCGACGGTTTCTGCAGGTCCAGTATCGTTCCTTGACCTTCGGAGTTCTTTAGATCTACTTTTCGAAAAATATTGTGCAGATTCAATTTTGAATGGTGCAGATATCTTCCTGAGATGTTTTATTACATGCATCAAGATACTAATGGAGCAGCTCCTTCTGTGGTTTTTTGGCTTTTTGAGGTCGTTGGCACTGACCGTAGATCGGTTGAAAGGTTAGGCTAATAGAACCAGAAAACATTAGAAACTCACGTTTGCACTTATTTTTTTCCAGTGCAGTTTGAATCTCCAGTAAATATATTCTGATGGCGTTTACGTTCAGTTTACTTGTCAGTGTTAATCTCAAGAACAATAACGTTTCCTCTTTTCTATAAACTTTCTTCCACAAAAATGGAGCATTTGTCACTTGTCTGAATTGATTGATTCGAATCTGAAATTTCAAGAAATTGGGACTTTTTCTTCATTTCTCATAATAATCTTTCTCTTTCTCGTAATGAATCTATGTATGTCCAGAGACCAGTCAACCATTTCAAAGATATTTCAGATGTCGGAGGGGTGTATTTTTCCTCAACCAAGAGTTTTCTGCCAAATATCCTCTGATTAAAGCAGTGGAAGAGCATAGGTACAAACGTGTGTTTCTAACGTTTTCTAGTTCTTTAACCTAACCTTACCTATTTCCGGTCTGTCTTGCATTGATTGTCTAGATTTGCACCAATGTTTCAATTCATCAGGGTGAAGAATCACCCGCACAAACCTCATGCAGTACCAGAACCGAATCTCAGAGAACATTCTTCGGATTGTGAAAAGCCAAAGAAATGTTATCTCTGCTATAGAAACTACTTCCTTAGAAAAATTCTATGTATAGTTCGTATATTTTATGCGTACGTATAAGGTAAAATTTTTGCTTCTCAAAACTGTTGTTCCGTTTTCTCGTCAATGCATTTTTAACGAAACGGGTCGTTAGGAGAGAAATGCAAAATGTAGCCAGGATTAGCATCTCCTTATTTGCTCTACATGCAGTGTCTTATGGCCTCAATGTTCGAGAACTTTGAGGCCATAAGACAGATGTCCATTATCTGAAATAGCGTTAATATCTAATAAGTTATTATCGGACTGGTATCGATTTTCCTCCCCTAAACGAGATCGAAAAACAAACTTTGTATGCCCATATCCATCAAAGAACATCATACTGTTAAGTGAGGGGAAAATCTTGTGATATCCTCATACTAGTGCATGCAGTACTGATTGATTTCTGTGAGGGCATCCAAGAAATGAAAACAATGAAGAGCGAGAAGTGAACGACTTTTTTGCATGGAAATCAGACTCGCTAAGAGAAAAGATTTTCCGGACAGTTTTTTTTTTCAGGAAACTTCCTGCTGTTATTATGTTCATTGTGGCCGTAGCGGGTGGTCTGACGTTCTATCAACATTTCGAGTACTACTGCCTTGTTCGATCGTATTGCAATGGAACACAGCTCTATTCAAGATGTTTACCAGTTTATAGCGTGTGAGTTAGTGGTTCCATAGCCATGAGTTTGGATCTCTAATTGAATTTAAAGTCTGGGAGAAATTATTAACTTTTAAGCATATGTACATATTAAAAAAACTAGATACTTGAAGCCTTCAATGTTAAGAGTGTGAAAATTCGTATGTTTACTCAAGCAAAAATAACATCAGATCATCACGATTACAGTGTCCTAATTTGGTGTGAAAAGTTTGTTTAGTTCACTTTTTTAATTCGGGATCAAAATAGGACACAATACGTATCATTTACAACCATCGAGGGGTTAAGAAGTTTAGGTATAGTTTAAAAAATCGCTAACAATCTGCTCATAAGTGCCTCGAGATTCTTCTCGGCCTTCTCATGATTTCTTTTATATCGTGTTTTTCAATTCTACCGAGCTGAATTAGTGAGAAACATGTTGTTAAGTGTGGAGAAATATACTGCTGGCATTAGACGAGGTAATGTTTAGGATGAAAATCTATAATACTCGACTCGTATGCAACCAGAGTCTTATCTGAGAAACTCACATCGCACTCGCAAAAAAAATTGCAGATAGCTGATGTAACTTTAACAAACATTTTTGTTCCCAACTTAAAAAGAAAACCGCATTCTAGTTCTGGGCATTCACGTATTTTTTTTCTGCTTCAGTGTTTTCCCCAAGTTGCGTATCTGTAGCGAAGGAAATCGAGAGGAAACTAAACCAAACCAATGTGAAATGTTTTTTTGTTCCTAGAACGGTTCTCGAATCTTTCGAATTTGTGGGTCTAAGCGAGAAAGTGAACAAAGTTGCACACAAATTTTTTCAGGTCTTGGTTCGGGAAGCGCGAAAATCCGTTTTCGCCCACTTTCCAACATATTATCTCACTTTGTGTGTTGGTTTACGCGTTAACAATGATCATTCTCCCAATAATACTGCTGACTGTGCTCAACCTCATGCTCCTCTGTGCACTAAGGAAACGACAGAAACACTTGGCAGTTTGTGCTGATGCCACTGAAAGGCAATTTTTCGGTTGTAGTTCTTCAAGTATTTGTAAGTGGCTTCTTATAACTGAATTGTAAAAAGTTCTTCTTTACAGACGTAACAACGAAGGCCAACTTCAGAAGACCGAGCACCGGGTAACGCTGACTGTCACTTTTATTGTCACGATGTTCACACTCACCAACGGGCCTTCAGCGCTGATGCATCTCATTCGAACGGCGTATAATCTCAAACAGCAAGACTCCTACGATCTTACAATGATTTGCAGGTTCATAGTTCAATCTGTTGCTTCTGCCATCAGAAACATGTAACTCTCAGGAAAGTTGGAAAGAAATCTCGTTTCTTCAAATAAGAACGAATTTTTAGTTCCTGACCAGTCGAAAGAGGACGTCCGTTAATCAACAAAAAGAAATAAAACTGAGAGTTGCAGCTTTTTCCAAAATCCCTACTATTTCTGCTACGGCTACTGAGTGTAGTAACCGCAGTTTATTTACACATACTAAAAGTATTATATGTATTATTTACGACCGTCTTAAACGAGATAAAACTAATCCTGGAGAAGTTATTCAATCAATCGTGAGTTCAAACACATGGTAGCGACCGCGTAGTGGAGCGACAGAGGGTGTCCTCCACGTCCACAGAGTCAGTGGCTCCCTACATCGGTACATCCGTACCAGCTTTGCTTGGGAGGTTAAAGACCTGATACATCTTTTTTCGCACTTATTCAAAACAACATCTCGTGTATCAGTTTATTCTTTTCGTATTTATATATTTTCTTTACTAGGATATTAAATAGAAAGAAAATAACTGCGCATTTTTTGGATTTGAAAACATGCAAATTCTGTACTTTATGAAGACGACTTGAATTCCCAAGCCTTTCAAATGACATACTAAAATATTTTCACAGCTGCAGCTGTGTTTGCAGCTTGTACTTTCTTTTGTCTTCATTGCAAACAAGAAAACGAGTCCTTCTCGCTAAAATTAAGGCATTGGTCGTTGCTGGTCAAAGACTTGCCCTTTCCAGATCCCTGGGACAGTGAAGGAGTATAGCCTCAATGTGTAGCTGAATACGTCGGGGCTAATATGTTTGTCCTTCTTTCAGCACTTTGGTAATATGTGGAAAGGCATCCAACTTCATATTGTTTTGCCTTGGATCGCGCCATTTCCGATTACGATTGATCAGGCTTACACAACGAAAAGTTCACAGAAAAATAGGTGGGCGCATTTTTGCTCTACAATTTTTCTACGCGTGATGATTTTGAAGCAAAGTCTCCTTTTCTGAGAACATGAGACTGTCTTCAGAACTTTGCGAATAGGTTTCTTTCATCTAATTATACTTGCGAGGGTAAGAACCGAAATCCAGGTCGAGTATCGATGTTGCCAGCAAGACTACCCAATCTACTCAGGATAATGCAGTATTTATGCAATAATGAAGCTGCCAATTCTACTGTTGTACGTCAAGGTACAGAACGTTCCACGACAGAATCTCTACTTCTCCAAGTGCTTTTTCATCGTACTAACAACCACTCACATCAGTCACAACGTCATTCACTAACAATGTCGCAGAATTCCTCGTAGTTATCCTTCGTTAATAAGAACACGTTAACAACACAAAATTGGAATGGTTTATCTTCTTGCCAATTCGTTTATAGTCGGCGCAGAATATATTCAACCCAGTGGCTGCAACGCGTCAACGTCAAGCGCTTTCTCTCTGCTTCACATATACCATTTGCCTCCTTTTCCTTACCGCAATGGAGAGTGCGAATGAACACAGTCAGTGAAGACCATACATGTACGAACATCCATATTGAAGCTAACTATTGACCCCATCCGAATAATTTTGCTTGCAAAGTACGACATTTTCTCACCAGCTGCCTGGACTATCGAAGTTTCAAGAGCTCAACTCAACATTAACAAGTAAAATTTCATTAAATTTTAAGCTTGGACTTGAAGGCAGCGTGTCACCAAATTGGCGACGTAGTGTATAAACCTCACAGAAAACCCTCATAGTTTGCGAGACAGATTTTGAATATGAGCTCGTTCGGTCTCCCGTTATGGTCTTCAGAGACCGCGTGAAAAACAATGTAAACTGGAACGCGCCTCTCTTGCGCACGTACTGCATGTACGTGCGTGCGGTCGAAGACCTGCATGGTCTCCTTGGGAGCGTATTCAAGTAATACTAATGAATAGGTTGCTGAGGGGCAGCGTTTACAAAGAACTGTATATTTTCCCGTTTTCCCTTTTCCCAATAGCCCTTTAATGTGTTTGTTGCGCAACTACAGTCATTATTTATCATCTACGAAATTGAAAAATTCATTTTCAGAACATGTTTTTTATCATTAGAAACGTCTGAAGTTCTGCTCTGATAAAATATAGGGTGCAGATTCTTACAGCTGAAGTAATTTTCTGGAGTTTTTCGTTGCGAGAACTTCGAAGAACTTATTCTTAGGCAATGCTAACCCAATTAGACAACTTAGTCCAGCTAAATCTGCAAGTTTTTAAAAAAGAAATGGCTAAGAAAAGAAAAGAAGAATGTCGTGGGCACTGTTGCAGTTCGACATTGAATGTGTCGGAGAAATCTATCAAGTGAAATTCAGCCTATAACGAGACTGACGCTCTCTTCGCGAATAGGTAGGAGTAGGGATATTCATGACCGTGACCACGACAAGTTATCCACAAAGGTGTGTTAGGTAACACCGTGTGACTCCACCTTCCCAACGATGCAACTTATTACACGATAAGCCGCAGGCAACACCGTCTTCGTTCGGAGTCTGTAACCTGACAAATTCAGCTCAATTAAGCAGCAGAAGCTCCCTCACTTCTACGATCATAGAAGCGTTGCATTCAGTTACCCGTAATAAGTTGCGTCTCTGAGGAGAACCGATCACACAAGGCTACACCACATGCCTATTCTGGATTACTAAAGGGAACTGAGCATGAACTCGTTTATACTAATGACCTTCACACATACCACGAATCTGACGTGCTGATTTCATGCGCTGGAAAAGCTGGAGAAGTGGTTGCAGATTGCGCAATCCGAGGTGGGCTGGCGTTTGAGATCTGGGGTGTCCGCTTATCGGACTCCAGCTGTCGTAAAAAAACCGCGTGCGAACCGCGTTAGTTAGCACGAGGAAAGCTAGAACGCACACCTTTACACGGATTCCGGTCCCCTCTGCAGCCTATTTATTGCTTTCATGGAATAGGTTGGTGGAAAAACAGGACACTTCGATGACCGCTCGCACTTCGATGCGGCTCGTGCACAACGGTGACGCGTTGCAACTGAAATCATTTTATAAAAGCCGTCTTCCACACCGTTTCTTACGACGATCAGGAAGAGATGAGCAGAACCATCCATGATTGCACAATTTGCAAACCCATCTTTAGCTTTTCCCACGGATTCCTTCACGACGTCAGATTCGTGTTATGGTTCCTTTCAGTCGCAGCGCTCCTTTAACGCTAGTAATTCGCTGCTATTTACCACTAATGCAGCTTACTGGTCCTCGTTTTTCAAAATTATGCACCTTATTTTCTTAAGACAAAGTGCATATGTACTTTCTGCAATCGTTTCAATGAAGCAACATATACATTACGAATTCGAAAGGTTGCGGAAGCGGTCTTCCTTGCCCGAAATTGATTGAAATTTGTAATTAGCGCGCAAGAGGGCGGGTGTGGTGTAGCGGTTAGAGGTTCCGCTTCCTGCACGATCGATCGGAGGTTCGAATCCGCCCCAGTGCTCACCAAGTCCTCCATCCCTCCGGGGTCGGTAAATTGGTACCAGACTTGACTGGGAGGATAAAAACACTGACTTGACACATCGGCTAGCCACCGCAAGTCATTGTATAGGCCAGATACACGTTCGTAAACCTCAAACGATTCTGAATTGAAGTGAACGTGGGGCGCATCCCAAGCGGATTGATTAACGCCAGAAACTTTATCCTTTAATTAGCGCGCAAAACGTGTTTGAGCGTTTCTGGACCCTATCATAGCAGGTAATGGTTAGTTTCTCCGCTTATGATTTCTATTCTCATATGCACATGTGTATTTCTCCTCTCCTTCGGTAGTTCATCCCTCTATCTTCACGGATGCTTTCGCTCTATGTAGTGTATATGTAGCGTAGAACTCTGCTGTTTGAAAACTATTCCTCTACGTTTTCACTAACTGCAGATTTTCTCGTTTTCAGAATCGCTATCGGGGACTATTCTAACAAGTACAGTAAGCCGAGCGCTAATCGCAAGGAGGCAAAGTTGTCCTTCGAAGAAGAGCAGCAGTGTTGGAACACCGTGCAAATCAAGAAACCTTAGTACAGCGGATATTTATCATCCTTTGGTTCGTGACTTGACGAAGGAATTTAGTGATCACTGCTGACTACAGGAGGCTATGAATTATGATCAAGACTACTCACATATTTAGGTTACATTTACATTTGTTTGCCAGGAATACTGGCATCATTCATTCAAAATTGAGCGATAGTGTCACTGTTTTGCTCTGAATTTTCGTGAGTTGACGATCGGGTGTTTTCAGCAAATTTTAACCGTTTTTTAACTTATAATAGCCCTGCGTTGCAGTACTACATAGATCTCAACAATAGACTGTGTAGATTTAGTAGACAACACCTCTCCGTCTTCTGCATATTCAGGTTATGAGCTTTGCTTTCTCATCGAATAATGCGTGGTCTTCGAACACATATGATCTCATACAGCACTCATTCTCTATGTGGTTTTCATCATCTGTTTTGTTAACCTTGATGTCGAATGAATTTTTCATTTCAATCCATACATTCTTGAATTAATTTGATTTAGAGGCAGCTGGCCGCTGGCTCTGACTAGCACTGTTCCGACGAAGTCTCTGATATGGTCCATAATCCTTGCGAAGAGATTACCAACATCAGCTCCCCATCCATACTGCTGCCATCCACTTAAATATTCCATTATGTCATGCGTAAATTATCAACACTAAGTCAGCACAAATCCATTTAACTATTCAAATACGTACGTAATTCGTGTTGTAATTCTTTTCAGCCAATTTCAAGAAATATCAGAGGCCACACCTCTTTCAAAATTACTAAGTGTTTCTAGACATTTTTTCACCATTCCTAACATTGCCGCACCGCTTCGAGCGCAACCGTTTATGTAACTGGACCGTGCTTCATGTCGTTCTGACTCTACTATATCTTTTTTCTTTCCACTTCGCTGAAAACTTGAGTCAGAAAGGATCGAGTCCGCGAGGTAAAAAAGAGGAGTTTCTCGGGGAGAAAACTGCTTGAGGTAAATGTTTTGCGGGAATGCTCGATAGGTCAGCTTTTCATTACACTTATTGAGGTCACTTTCAATTCCTTTCCTCAGATTTTCCAGAAATCATTTCAATTTTCCTTCTCGTTCACTAATAATAAAAGAAAAGTGCATCTTTTTCCTACAAAGTCCCTTCTTAGGTTTTATTTCCTTGTTTTGCACTCAATGTGCGTTGCTAGTTAGACGAGGCGAAGACATAAATGAGTCGCTTGTGCTTTGCAGAACAACAGCACACACCTCAGAAAACCACTTGCGCTTTGCATTTTATACGTTGGCAATTTCATAACGTTTCGGGGAATGTGGAAGTCAAACAGCACTAATGAGAAAAATGTTCGCGAAAAAAGTAAACTCTTTAGAAAAGTGAATCATTTTCGGCATTAGTCAGAAGCATTGGGCAAAGACTCTTCTATTGCAACGTATGATGACTTATGATTTTTTGCACTCTTTCCCATTGAATAGAAACAAACTAGCATCGGAATGGCCGGAGATGCTTCTGATCTACCGAGGCAGCTTTTTGGAAGCTGAGGATGTGCCTAATGAGATGATTTTACGACTATGCACGCGCCATTAGACAAACTAATGAATGTATTCAGGTGGATGAGGGCAACAAAACTTTTCTAAGAATACAAAGAAGGGAAACATTATGTAATATTTTACTTTATTCACTTTTTTTTGCACTCTTTTTGCACTCTCCTATTACAATATGTCTGTCTTAACCGGTTTTCCAAATCATCATTCATTGTTAAAAGAGCCTTTAATCGTCTCAGACTGCAGACAACTACTGATGAAATTTTTGGAAAACGCAAAATTAATATTTTTAACAATGTTTAGATGTCTATTCTGTTCGATGCCATAGTTAGGAAAGCGAGAGAAACTGCAATCTCATTGTAACATGAAGAAAGTGCTCTTCAGTGAACGCTTCACAATCATTTTACATCTCCCGAGTTTCTATCCCGAAAGATTTCGTAGAAGTCAACCCTCTCGCGCTCGTTCGTCTTAAGCCAGAAATGGTAGTATATTTCAAGAGCTCAAGATTCTGCAGCAAATTACAAACACGACGAAATCCGTCATGTTCATGTCGTGGCCGAAAAGTAATTACTTCTACGTGAACCGTACATGTAGCCGAAAGTAATTTAACGGTTTGAAATTAAAAGCACACCTCATTGGAGGAACATTCATGTGTGCGTCATAGGGTCCGCCCATAAAAGGAGGTGGCATCAACGGTTTCTGTAAATGACGTCAATTGGTGTCGTTTCTTCCCTTTCACTATCTTTCATATTGTCAATGTTAAGTACTGCAAACATTATACGCGGCTGCATATATCAATTACCAGCAATATTGAAATTTATGAAGCACTTTTGCTCAGGTCGAAAAAGAAGAAAAATTTGAGAAAAACAGGAATCCACTGTCGGCGAAATAACGAAATCTAGAGAAAATCGCAATTGTGCTCTCGTGCTAAACTCACAGGAAAGAAGGGATTCCCGAAGAAAGGACTTCTGCCTTGAATTTTGTTCTGAGTGCTACTGCCAAGCTCTCTGCAACAAGGTGACCTCTGAGACGTAAATACGTACCGGGTGTGAATTTAAAGGCATCACCCCACGAATCTGAGGTGGTGCAGGTTCCAGGTGGGTTATGCCTTTACGGAGTCGTAGATTATGGAGAGAAGGGTGATTCCGTCTATTTCTTCTTAATTACAGTAGAAAACGGAAGATACGGGATAAGATATTTCGAGCGGTCCGGCGCGCTATTTTCTACAACGAGTTCGATTGGAGCGCGCCAGCTTTGTGCACGCGCCGCATTTTCCGGGCCGTTTTTACGGCATTTAGGAAGAAATGGACGGAATCACCCTCCTCTCCATAATTTACAACCCCGTATAGGCATAACCCACCTGAAATCCGCACCACCCCAGATTCGTAGGGTGATGCCTTTAAAACTAAACTAATGTAATGCAATTTAAAGCAATGGAAAGGTATTCGCTGTTAAGTCCTTCAAAGTACGAGATAAGGTCGCGACGTAGTTTGCAGGAATAACAGCAAAACTGCAAAGAACCCGTGAAAAATTCAGAAATCAGGAGCACAATAATGATTAGTTCAATGGATGAAGAACCCGATGAAGCAACTCCTTAAATCCACATTAAGTTCAAAGAAAATGTAAAATGTGAATGAAATGCATTGGAGAGAACGGTTAATTCGTTTGATGCTTCCACCAGCGATCCACGTTGATGGAATTTCTTTCGTCACTAAGGTAAAGAGTTGCTTCGTTGGTGGAAACTGAGGATGTTGTGTGCTCCTAAAGCTTCTGATCCCTGGATTTTTCCGCGAATGTTGCGTTTCTTGCCGTTTCTCCGCATTCTTTTGAGAAATACTATACACCTAATGGAAAGAAGTCAACATCGAAATTTGGTGAAGATCCCCTTCAAAAACAATCATACTATTCTATTATAAGACTAACAATGGCGGCTTAGTTGAGGTCCTGACATCCTTTTCTTCCGAATCCTTCGGTATCGGTATGAATTCGTTGTCGTCGTCCTCAAGCGTTGGAAGAGCCGTCGTGGTTAGAAGCACTGAAATGCTGATGTTATATACTTTACAGTGGTTGCATCAAAATCTCTAATAACGGTATTGAAGGTGATAAACAACTGCATTATACTACATGAATTTAGTTCCACAGCGATTATCTGACGTTAGGAATCACCTCCACGATTAACCTCCACCTCTACTAGTCTTCGATGCCTCACATTTTCAACGCGTTCAAATAACCGCAAATTGGCAAAAACACTAATTTATTTCTTACAATATGGACATTCCTTGAACATGAATGACATTACTTTCTTTTTCTACCAGTCAAAAACCACTTCAAACTTCAAATAGAATTCATTACCGTTTGTTAATAATTATATTATAATCCTAAATATCACCAAAAAAAATTTTTTGTAAAGCCCTAGTCCCAATCTCGTTGCTCAAAAACCTTCTCCTTGCTTTTCAACCATAACGTGACAGCAGATCTTAATCGAAATAGTTAAATACATGAATAATTCATCACCGAACATCTCCTGAACATTATTACTTGAAATATTACGCAATAAAATTGAGTTTATGGAAAATATTAGTATATACGTGTAGAGAGACAACCAAGGTCAAAGACATCACAACACGACTCTGGAGTGGTACTGGTTTCAGGTGGGTTATGCCTATACGAGATCCTAGATTGTGGAGAAGAGGGTGATTCCATCCATTTCTTCCTAACTGCTGTAAAAAAACGGCTCGGAAGATGCGGTGCGTGCAAAAGCCTGGGGCACTCCAATCGAACTCGTTGTAGAAAATAGCACCCCGGAACGCTTGAAGCCGTATCTTCCGGGCCGTTTTTTATGGCGATTAGGAAGAAATGAGCGGGATCTCACCCGTTCCTCCAGTTTACGGTTCCGTATACTCTTTGACCATCGGAAATCCATAACAAGACAGATTTATGGGCTGATACCTTTAATTGTTTTCAACGAGCTTCAAACGAATCTTGAACTGGGACTCAAGGAATCGTGTTCCGCTTCAAATAACGAATTTTAACTCGCAAATTGAAAAAGTAATAAAATATTAAGAAAAGAAAAAAATGATCTTCAAAGAATTTTAATACCAGATGTTTTTTAGTCTAAAGACCTTCAATTGTGGATAAATCATGGTTCCTCCATGAGGTGGCTCTTGCTCCCTCGAAGACTAGTTTGGCACCAACTTATCGAACCCAAAGGGAAAGAAAGCATTACCACCAGTAAGGCTCTCATATATAGACATTTTTGTACGCGAAAATAGCTCTACCCCTAAGTTTTTATACAGAAAATCAAGTTTTTTTTATACCAAAAAGCATCTTCTTAAACGAAATCTCTTCTCTGGCCTTGCTTATAATTTTTGTCTCATTGGCAGATCAAAAAACTCGTTGAAAATTCAGAAATAGTTTGTTTATGAGTGACAAGCCTGCAGCAAGGAGAAAATGCAAGCTTGTTTTTTTTGTGGGAAAAACAAAATCATATATAACAGGCGGAAAAATTTTCTATTGGATGCAGGTTTTTAATGAGCCAGAGTTGAAAGTATTCTTTTTGGATTGTTAGAAAAAGAAAAAGTTGTTGAAAAAAATATTTGATTCAAAAATTAAAACACGTTAGTTGGCTATTATGAGTTTTAGTACATTTATTTGAAGGCGTTTCCAGAGCGAGAAAAAAAATTAATCCCGGTGATTCAAACATCTTCACAAGTGGACGTTAAGCACTGGAATCGAAAAAAATACTACAAATGGCATATTCCCATTTAAAAGCTGTGTTCCTGATATGAACAACACTATAAGCACTCTCTCTTGTTCAAAATGAAATAGTTTTTCCCAGAGATTTCATGGAACGTCTCGTTCCTGCTGCATCTTTGAATAGAAATCAGCGGCTGGTGTAGTCATCGAGCCTAGGAAATATTTGCAGACGTAAACTTGCACATACTATGTTTTCTATTCTGAAAGGCCTGAAAATACTTCATTCTGGGATTCATCACGTGATAACGAAATTTACTTCTTCTCAAGAGGTGATCGTCGCCAAAGAGGAATAATTTTCTCAACTTTAGAATATGCTAAAATTTCGAAAAGCACAGATTCATTTCAGCGATGTCAGACTGGTTCAAAGTCAAATGGTCATTACTTCTTTAAATTGTTGCAATTATAGCCGGGACAAAACGACATGTGAGCGGCTAAGCCGAAGAGGCGCTGTGGACAGTAACGGTTAGGATCGAGTAGGAACCCATGCTAGCACCGCTCATTTTTGCAGTCCCCGATGGTCCCACGTCGACTCCAACCGTCACCTCCACCGCGCCGCTACGAACGCTACCGCTTACGCAGGTGCACCGTGCTTAAAGGCATCACCCCACGAATCTCAGGTGGTACGGATTTAAGGTGGAGTATTCGCATACGGGATCGTAGATTATGGAGAGGGCGGTCATTTCATTCCTGATTCCCTTCTTCCTAATTGCCGTAGAAAACGGCCCAGACGACACGGCTTCGAGCGATCCGGCGCGCTATTTTCCACAACGAGTTCGACTGGAGCGCGCCAGCTTCGTGCACGCGCCTCATCCGAGCCGTTTTTACGGCAATTAGGAAGAAATGGACAGGATCACTCACCTCTCCATGATCTGCGATCCCTTATACGTATACCTTAAATCCATACCACCTGAGAATCGTGGAGTGATGCCCTTAATGTCATTTGGAACCAACTATACGTAGGCGTACTCCCTGATGCCTCTATTCAGTACGAAAATAGCAAAGTATATCTATTGCAAGAATTAATAATTGTAACCTCCCTAAAATATGCGTAACAACATCGCAAAATGCATGAACTTTGCATTTCCAATACCGCACCGTCACCGTTCTCACAAAGCCGATCAATGATAACGGCGCAAGTATGTGAAACTCACAGCTGCAATCAATCACAGTTTTTGAGGAGTTGAATTTATCTTTTTCAGAGCAAGAAGTAGTTGCATCGGCTAGACATTCCTCGCTCAAGGTAATGGTACAAGATGCTGGTGGGCAGCTAAAGAAAACAGCACGAGCAACGGTTTCAAAGGAAATGCTATGTGTAGCAATAATCTTCTGAAATAGGATCACTCACCCGCAGCAACATCTTTCTTCAATTTGTGAAAATGCGTTTCGAGAGAAAAGTACGGCTGCTACGGCACACAATTTCAGCATCACGGGTGGCACTGTTACATATCATATGTTCCTAACCTTTTGTGGTGTCCGAATGTGAGTATCGCGAAACCTGTTTAGGCGCTAATCGAACGCCGCGCCGCTAGTAAAGATGCCTTTTTGTGAAAGAACGCGTGGGTCTTTGACCTTGGATGCGCCGAGATTTCTCTACGTAATGCGTCCGAGCGCACGCGTCATTTTCCTTTCGTATGATTTGACCGATGTCGTGAACTCAGCGGATCTCTCTTCTTCTTTGGCTGAAGACTTTCAAAGATATTAAAGGACGACAACATTGCTTTGCGCGACTGCAAAACACATTCACAACTAAAACGAGCTGGGAAGGCAATTATTTTGGTTTGATGTGGCTTGTGTGATGATTTGACTTGTTGTGATTGATGGATAGATCTAACACTTCTACAGTACAGTCGAGCAATAAACAAAGAGTGCAATTATGGTGCTACCCACAGATAAATGAGGAAATTCCAGGATTTCTTGGAATGGTCAACCAGTGGACACCATGTTACGTAATTTGGTTTGGAAAAAAAAGTGTTCTCCCGGAATAGTGAAAGAAATCCCACACAGCATGCATATTATGAGGTTTGTTCAAAAATATAGAACTTCTGGAAAAGAAGCTACATTTGGTCACACGACACAAATCTACTCCAATTTCCTTCCAACTGGATCCTCTCGCGATGCACTTCCTATGTACTTCCTGCCGTGGTCTCGTTATTGTTTGCTGTTTCAAAAACTTCTGAAATGTGTGTTTTAAAATAATGCACAGCGGCCTCGCCGGGTTTAACATTACGTCTTTTCTATGTTTACGGCAGCAATAGTCGTAAATTCAGAACTAAGAAGTAATTACACTGAAACATGTCAAAAGAGTACGGAATTTTACGAAATACGTACAGTTTGCAACAGTTTCTTCAGCTTCTCCGCTTGCTTGTAACACTTCCTTATTGCTGAGTGTTCACGGCATCGTCCTCGAAAATCGGTTTTTGTGAGCAATTTCGAGTTGGTTGTTTCTGGACGTATGGCCGCACTACTCCTGCTCGACCTGTTCCGTCAACTGCGAATCCGACGGCGCTCCCTGTGGATGATCACTTACAGGTCAACTGCCAACGACTGAAGCTTCTTGCGTGCGAGAAAAATCTCGTATGAACATTTCTATTCTCTTCATTTCTTCTGCGAGCGACGCCTCCCATATTCGACTCACAAAGGCGGGAGAAAGTTTGTTGTTTTACCCTTCAACGGCTAGGATCATATTCTCAACTGTTCAGCAAGAACTTGTTGCTATTTATTTATTTTGTGTCACTGCAAAAAAAATTACACAGGACTAAGTTAAACCTAATTCCAAGAAATGAAGATTTGTCAGTTTGTTGGAGATTGAGCTGTCATGAACGATGTATTAGAAGGTTCGGTCTTAGTCGTAAGATAGTTGGTCCAAAAGTTTGCAGTTTCGTTCAGCGGTGAACACCACAGCATACGTCGTCTCCAGGGCAATTTACATGTTCAATCTTAAGAGACTTTTAAATACTAAGCGATTGCTGGAAAAGGTTTTTCAAAACTAAATGCCTTCTTCAAAACTCATCTATTTTGTCGTGTTTCACTCCATTTTTTTATGTAGCGTTGGGGAGATTTTTTTTTTGATTTCTCCAAACAAAACAGCAGAAGAAAGTCACGCGGACAATATCAGAAAGAGAACGATGTATGGTGTGTAGGACAAAAGAAGAAATAAAGACATCTTTAAACATCGCTCAGGTTGTCCTTAGTTCAGAGAATATGTGTCTTACGATGGAAATAGGTCATATTTCAATAAACAAACGCACTGAAAGGAAATGTGTAAAAAAATCTTGTAGACTGAGTGCATCCTCTCGCAGCAAAGACAGGACGACCCTTCCAGGTCTACTGATTTGACCACTTTATGTCACTCACCTTGAGTCGGATGCATTACTAGAAAGAACATAAGAAGAAGGAAGAAGGACTTTGCGTTGATAAATCTGTTGGATGATAATCAAGAAAATTGTTCCTATAATTCTTTGTTGATAGACGTATAAAGGTGAAGATGACAAATGTCTTGTCGTTCCTTTGTAGGGGTCGATAAATTGGTACCAGACCTGTCTGGGAGAATAAGAACACTCACTTGAAACTTCGACATTGGCTGCGCAAGTCAGTGCATAGGCCAGTTAATCGTTCGTAAACCTCAAACGATTCTGAATTGAAGTGAACGTGGTGGTGCATCCCAAACGGAATGATTAACGCCAGAAACTTTACGGTTGCTTGGAAGTTCACCGCCACACTAGTGTTCTTTAGGACACCAAATCCATCAACTGCCTTTCTTTCTCATGTTCTCGGGAACCTGGAACGTGAGTTTAGAACTGTTCTTCCTGGATCTGTCCTTCCTGGTGTTGTCCATGTTCGAATGTCTTTGAATCTTGGCATGTTGAAACGTAGTTTTAAATTGATTTCCTTGAGCTGTAACCAAGATTGGTATTGATCGTCTTTATTAAACAACGGCTAACGTTTCGGCGTTATCGCCTTCGACAGAGCCTGAAAAATTCAAAGCCATTAGTGATTTATCCCCTCAAGCGCCTCATCACCCTACAGGAAGCACCCAAACAGTAGGCAAACTCAAACAGCAACACATTGGCTAGTAATTACCTCATTAGCTAGACTTGTTAACGCAGCAGACCACCATGTACCACAACTACGGGTCGCAAGGGTTTTATATAGGGACCTCGCGGCCCGCCCCGTAGATCAAAACCCGCATAGGTCTTGATGTGGGATAACTAGTTTGTGATAGCAATGCACTCATCCTTCTTGTTCATTTTTGGACTACTAGCGGTTATCCGAAGGTCTCTAGTGTTCTACGTGCTGTGATCTCAGACTCGTAAGATAATATACGAACTTCTACCTCTACTTCGGAGTTTGGATGACATATTCTACGGTGTGCTCCAACTGGGGTGAAGGCTTTAGATTTTGCGAGTCCATCTAGATGCTCCTTGACCCTAATACACAGTGGACGTCCCGTTTCCCCTATATAATTGTCACCGCACAACCTGCACGTGATACGACACACTACTCCTGATACCATGCAATCACCATCTCTCCCATACGGGCAAACTGGGAGTTGCGCAGAGTCGATGATACGCACGATTACGTACCAGCTGGCCCTTGAGGTTTCCGTAAGTAAATGTGCACATTCAAGGAAGCCAACCAGTTGTCTATCGGTCTCTCCCTTGTGAACTTAATGTGCGGACACTGCTGATTGAGAAGATTGAAGCCTGTGTCTAATTCTGCTTGTGTTGAGCAGGCGACGCAGCAATCATCTATGTAACGATAATACAGCAGTGGATTGCGGTCTATTATAGGCTTTTCGATCTTGGCCATGAAAATGAAAACAATGGCGAGAGTGGGTGCCAGACTTTGTCCCATAGCTAGGCTTCTAAGTTGTTGCTAGTGCTGTTCCGACCATCGGAAAATAGAGCAGTTCAGGCATTCGTTTATCAATGTCATGATTTGCCTATTGCTTAATCCGTACATGTTTAATGAAGCCTGGCGCTGCGTGAGCAGTTCGTGAACAGCCTGCATCGCTACATCGTTTGAAACATTCGTATAGGGTGACGTAACGTCAAAGGTCTCTACTACCCATTCACGCTGAAACGAAGTACTGCGGAGATGTTTTAGGAAGTTGCTAGAACTGCTGAGGTGGGCAGGGACATATTGATACACACATATTGACATATTCAGCAGCCAGGAAATTCTATCCGTAGGGCCCCCAATACCACTAATGATAGGTATCACATTAAAATCACGTGGATCGTTCAAAGTGAGGCCATTTTCAGGTACTTGAAGGTACTTGGAACCGTTCACCTTTTTCAATTCGGTGCCATCGACACGAATTGAACCATTCTCCATCCTTGGTCCGCACTCCATGTACTCAGTTTTCGATATGCTGAGGCGCAATCCATATTTCTGCAGCCGATCCTCCCAAGAATTCACTTGTTTCTGAAAATCACCTCGAGACTCCGACGCGAGCATGACATCGTCGGCAAAGAGTAGAGTCCACGCTTCTAGATTCGCTGCTTCTGGATTTCCTTCGTTATCGTGTTCATGCACAGTATGAACAGCAGAGGTGAGAGGGATGAACCCTGATGAACCCCTACTTGTACAGGGAATGGTCTGCTTGTTCCAGCAGCACATCGTACAACGCTGGTAGGCTTCGCATAAATCAGCTTCGTCCACCGCACATATTCTTCTGGTACTCTATGCGACCTCGTGGACATCCATAACAGCTCATGTGTGACACGGTCGAAAGCTTTCTCGAGATCGAGAAAAGCAACATGCACACTGCGGTTCTTCTCTCGATGTTTCTCCAGAAGGATACGGACAGCATGGATAGCATCTATAGTGCTGCAGTCCTTCACAAAACCGCACTGGTTGAGTGAAACGCTGACAATTTTCTTCAGACGAGCTCCTAGGACACGCCTAAAAACCTTCATCGTATGGCACAGCAGTCGTATAGGCCTGTACGAAGTGCAGTCAGGAATGTCTCCTTTCCCTTTCCAGACCGGCACGGTCACGGAAGTTTGCCAAACGTCCTTCTGCAACGATCTTGTTGAATAGAGTTGCGAACCACACGGACATTCGATCTCCTAGCAGCTTCCAGACATCAGCAGTTACGTCATCAGGACCGGTGGCCTTGTTCGACTTCATTTTTGCAAAGGCAGCAATGACTTCGACGGCAGTTATTGGTAGAACAGGACCCTCGACGCTGGGAACAGTTGGGATGGGAGGATGACAGAACTCTTCGTTACACACGTGATTGTAGTACTCTCGCCACCTCTCCAGGATCTGACTAGAGGGGCGCAGAACGGCTCCATCAGCCCCTTAACGATCTTGGTGTACTCCATATCCAACGTTGAGCGATGACGCGCTGTGACTAAACGATACACTGCCCGCTCGCCTTCTCTGGTATCAACCATGTAGTACATGTAGCGGTCCGACTTCGCCTTGAAGACTGCCTTCTTAGCCTCCCTCTTCGCCGCTAGGTAAGCACCCCAAGCATCTTCAGGCTGACGTGTTCTCCACCAAAGCTTATATTTGGAGTTGCGTTCTTCTCACGAATCGCCGCCTAAACTTCCTCGCTCCGAAACCAATAGCCTTTTGTACTTTGGGCTTACCTAGTGTTGTCTTTCCCAGAGTGTTCTCCGCGGTCAAGCGTATAACGCTGGAAGTAGACGACCACATTTCCTCCACACTACGAGTAGGGTGGGGAAGTGTAGATGGAGCCACGGACGCGAAAAATACCTCCTTTCGATCTTTCAGATTCCACCACTTGATGCGCTGTGTTTCAGTCCTTGGATGTCTCTTCCTTGGACGGGAGATTTTCAAGTCTATAATGAGCAGATGGTGTTGGGCAGCGACATGGTCTGTAGGGATGACTTTTGAATCCTGCAGAAGTCGGCGATCTCGTCGGCGTAACATCCAGAAATCTATTTGTGTTTTACGACCGCCGCTGGTGTACGTGATCAAATGCGATTTTCTTTTCTGATACTGCGTGTTAGCAATGATCAAGTCACTTGCAACAGCATACTCCAGGATTCGCAACCCGTCGTCGTTACGAGCTCCATAACCGTATCCACCATGACAACTTTCGAACTCGTCTTTCCGAAAACCGACATGTCCGTTGAAGTCTCCTCCGATTAGAAGTACTACTTCGCCTTCCAGGGAATGGACGTACTGCTCCAGATCCTCCCAAAAGCTTGCCTTCTCTTCTTCACTACAGCCTGCCTGTGGCGCATAAGCAGAGATGACTCGCAATTCCACTTCTCCTGTGTCTACCTTTACAGCCATCAGGCGATCCGATAGTCGATCCACCGCTGTGACGCTCTCAAACGTCACATCGCCAAAACGTCTCGTTCAATGTGACACCAATGCCATCGCGACTTGATGTGCCGTGGAAGATGAGCTTGTAGCCACCGCCTAATTCCCTTGAATCGGAGCCTTTTCAGCGAGTCTCCTGTACACAACATATGTCAACACGGCGTTTTCTGAGATTGTCTGCCAGTTCACGACTTCTTCCAGTAAGCGTCCCAACGATAAGTGTTGCCAAGCGCACTGAATGTTGCTGACGATGGCGGACTAACTTCTTTGGCCGGCTCCGTCCTTTAGCTGGTAGCCCTCGCATTGCCCGGGCAAGGACAATGCGCGCCGCTTCTGGGGTAAGCCCTAGCTTCCGAAGAACACATAGTAGGCATTAGCAGTATGACGCGACGGGGGTGTTGTCCTCGGTCGGCGGAATCGTGGTACTAACTCCTCACTTAGCTAGCCTGTAGCCTTGGCCCAAGGACCGGGCTACTAGCCGGACACCTTTGTGGCATGGTTCAAACTGCCAAGACGAAGTCTCGCCACCATAGCTGCCCGACGGCCAGGGCCACCGCTGCGCCGCTTTGAGGCGTGAGGTAGGATTTGCAGCAGGTTATCCAGATTGATGATGCGTGGGAGGCCAGAGATTCGCTGGTTAGACCGTGTGAAGCTGGATATGATATATGCGCGTTTGTGTACGGCTGATGCAATGGATAGAACCAAATGGAAGACAAGAAGCAGAAAGGCGGACCCTGCGACAACGCGGGACAAACGCTAGGAAGAAGAAGAAGATTCTGGATAAGCATTCAGAAAATATTAATACTAATATGTTAAGAGTTAAAGAATTATTCTGGATCAAACTTCTTATTACACCATACCTTTTCGGTTTTAATGATAACATTAAAGGATATGGGAATATTCCTCGCATAAATAATCCTTTAACTTATTACAAAAATCATCCTTACTACAATCTTAAAATAATCATAAAAAGAAATCTAGGAAAAATGGTTTGTAACTTAGAAGAATTTAAAAGGAAATAACAGATCTGTTCACATCTAATCCTCATTTTGATTACATCTACAAGTATCTAGTATCAAGAGTATCTTAAATACAAAACCATAATAAATCCATTATAAAATTTATCCAAAACCTCATTTACCTATCACGTATGACCCCTTTCTTTCAGAATATCCAATTTACAAAAAACACTTCTACTCTCTACTTTATGCTTTTACCAATTTAAAAACCCTACGGATACTTTACGACATAAAAACACATTTAATAATAATCATATCTTAATTAAGATTCCATATTACTCTGCTAAACTTGATAACCATAATTTATCCAGAATGCTTAATAATAAATTCATCATTAACATTATTCGAAATAACAGTAACAAAGAAGTCCTCCCAATTAGATTAATATTCGAATATCCCAAACCTATATCCACTAAGATATACAATTACAATAAGTTTCTCAAAAATATTCAAGATTTAGATATAACTACCATCCCATGTACTTGTAGTGACTTTAAAAATTTTATTGACACACACCATAAACTTGTTATAACTGGAGATGTTAATATATTTATAAATTATAAAATTTACAACACACTAAACAAAGGTACAAAATTCAGACCACCTACGAATTTTACTACTACACAGATATATCATCTAAGGGATAATGTCATAAAAACTGTAACATCTAAAATTTAAAATAGGTATAAATTAAATGACTACCATACTTATACCATTTCTAACTTTTATAAAAACTTTCTATATACTACTTACGGCTCCATTATTTACAGCAATACTAGGAACATTGAATTTTCCACATACTACACAGAACTAAATTACATACAAAAATACTTTATTATTTGCCTCTTAGATAAAGCTAGCTCTAATTATGGCATTATCTGCAAAAAAATATTACTAAAATATCCTTAAAGAAATGAGCTTACTTTACAATTCCTCCAACATTTACTATAAGATAGTACATGGTAATCCTTTAGATATACTTGATAAACACGCCAAATATATAAGAAGTCTAGGCCTCACCAATATTAACGATCCTAATTTTCCAATTATTTATGCCATCCCAAAATTGCATAAAACACCTGTTAAATTTGGACTCATCACAGGTGCCTCGAATAGCAGTGTCAAACCTTTATCATTATAATTAATGATTATTCTCTCCTTCTTCAAAAGACATTTTCGTAATTACACTAAAGCCGTCTATAACAATAAAAACTGCTTAAACACGTATTGGTCTATGAATAATATAAATATAACTCATGATTGGGGCCGCGTATACGAGTCTGATTGCTACCTGCACGTGGTGGCCCTGCTTTAACTAAACGCAATCAGGCGTTCGAGTGTACGCATTGGGAACGTACGAGCCATATAACCTGCACTGTTATATGGCGAAAGCTTCCCATACATTGCAAAAAGGTGCTGCCGTCCAGCACACCGCCAAAGCCCATAACCTGAAAGGTCAACTGCCTGAAGGGAGCATGGAATCTTTGGCAACAACCATTCGTTTCGTCACGCTGAACTGCCGAACACTATCGAGTGAACTCCAACAAGCCGCTCTATCCAAACTTCTGCGATATCTCTGTGTGCCTTTTGCTGCACTGCAAGAAACAGCCATGAGAGATCGGCCCGTCATCAGCATCGAAAATAACACCATATACTGCGGCGATGCTGACGAGAACAAAGTAGGTGGCTGCGCGATAGCTGTGAGGAACGATTACAACAACCTCGTGGAGGAATTTGGCTCAACGTCATCTAGATGCGCCTTTCTACGACTGCGGGATCGCGGAGGACGTAAACTCTGGATCGTAAGTGCTCACGCCCCTAAGGAAACCGCTGAGGACAACAGTAAGGACGCCTTCTATGATGAAATCAATGCGTTGATGTCTAAAATACCGAGCCAGCAGGTGGTCATCGTCGGAATCGACGCAAATGCGAAGATGGGACTCGAACAGCAATCAGATGTGCTAGGAAAATGGTACTATGCAGCAGAGCGCACGTCGGATAACGGTGACCGTCTGGTCGACTTGTGCGAACAGACGGGCCTCATCATCGCTTCCACGTTTAAGAGGAATCATCGACGCCATCAGCTCACGTGGCAGGGGTCAACCATTTTAACGCCTGAAGAGCAGCGCAAGCGGAAGATGAGGACTCTTAAACTACAGCTCGACTACGTTCTGGCGAGGAACATTCCTCAGTCAGATATCCGAAAATCTAGAGCTGTTTGGGATGTCGCGTTTGACTCTGACCACCGTCCAGTTCTTCTCAGCCTCAAGATACGGTCCCACAAGAGAAACCGAGGAGTTCCTCTTCAACCAAAAATCGACATGGCAGGTCTGAAAGACGATCAATGCAGAGGAAAATTCCGCCAACGTGTGTCTATTCATGTTGGAGTACGGACCAGGAAGAAGCTTAGCGATGCGGATTCCTTCACAAAGTGCATCTAGGACGCTGCAAGGGAAACACTCCCGGTTCTGTTGCCGCGGAAGAAGTTTGCCTTTGCATCTGCGGAAACAAAATCCACATAATATTCTGTATGTGTCGCGCGCGGCGCTAGTGACTTCAACCAGGAAAAGCGTCTTAGAAGGAAGCTGCGTCGTCAACTGCAACAAGACCAGATCAAGAGCGATGGACTTTGAGAAGGCGTGGGAGGACAGGAACCCGCGGAAAGCCTACGCTCTAATAAAACAGTATAGCGGCAAAATGAAAAGATGTTACCCTGTCCTCAACACTGCCAATGGGGTAGCTGTTGGTGAAGCAACCCTTCCAATTTGGAAGGAACACTTCAAGACCTTGCTGAACAGGCTAGCACCGTCAGCCACTGAACTCGAACACGTTCATAGACCGAAATATGCGGTTAACGAGGAGCCACCGACCGTGTCGGAGGTCCTGGTCTGTATTCAAAAAATGAAGAATGGAAAATCTGGCGGAGACGACGGGATTAGCGCAGAAATGCTAAAATATCTTCTTCCGTCTGGGATCCGTGAGATGACAAAGATCATCCGTTCAATATGGATAGACGAAAGGACACCTGATTCGTGGAGACACGCTATCATAATTCCCCTCCACAAGAAGTTATCCGTCACGAACCCCAGGAATTATCGAGGAATCTCTTTGCTGCGTGTTATGTACAAGGTATTGGAGAGCATTATCCTGGACCGACTCATTAAACATCGCGAAGAAACAACGCGCGACGAGCAAGCTGGCTTTCGTCCTGGCTGATCTACGATTGACCAGGTGTTCATCGTCAGGAGAGTGATCGAAATCTGGCAGCGGTATTTGAAGCCAATGCAACTAGCGTTTCTGGACTTTGAAGCCGCGTTCGACTCTCCTCACCGAGGCCGTCTTCTCAACGCGCTCCGCGCCGATGGAGTACCAGGAAAGTTCGTTCGCTTGCCTGATGACATGAATCAACGAACAACTGCTGCAGTTCGAACACCAGCCGGATGTACAACACCGTTTGAAGTGGTAGCTGGAGTAAGACAAGGGACAGTGGCAGGACCTTTCCTGTTTAATTTCGCAATCGACGACATTATGCGAAGAACAGTCGACCAGTGTCCTGCCGACATTGTCTTAGCACCATCAGGGTGCACCTTGACTGACCTCGAGTACGCCGACGATGTAGTTATATTCGCGGAAAGCAGTACGAAACTTCAACGTGTTGTCAACCTTGTATCGAAGCTGGCTGCAGCCTATGGACTACGCCTACGCCCTGATAAATGCAAGCAGATGTGGATCTCTTCGAGACCACGAACTTGAATCAGGGTGGACGGACAACCGATAGAACTCGTCGATGAGTTCTGTTACCTAGGCTGTACGCTGAAGAACAAAGGCAGCTACGAGAGAGATGTTCAGCAAAGATGCGCTAAGGACACCTCTGCATTTAACTCCTTAACGAAATGCCCCATCACCAACGAAGTCAAGCTGCGAGTCTACCTATCCGCAATTCGCCCCATCATGATGTACGGATCGGAGATTTGGGCAGCACCATCAACGGTTATGGAGAGGCTTGACTTCACGGAACGAAAGCTGCTTAGACGGCTACTTGGCTACTTTTGGCCTAGGGTATGTCACAATGAAGATCTTTACGCAGAAATTGATGTGGTATAACGGCGGATGACACGTGGAAAACATCAACATCTTACACCGCCATCGAAAGTGGCTAAAGTAAATCGTCTTCGCTTCTTTGGTCATATATTAAGGAGACCGGCAGATCGCCTTGTTCAACGAGTTTTGAGAAGTTCGTCGGGTTCGAGCTGGAAGAAGCCACCTGGCCGAAAACGGAAGTTCTGGACTGAGGCGGTGAAAGAGGACCTGAGGACACTCGGCGTGGATAAGCAGTTCAGGCGAGACGTAAGGTTTCGCAGAACATGGAATAGCGACGAATGGATTGATTCTGTGCAAGCTCTCGCAGAAGATCGAGAAGGTTGGGCAGAGCTGTGTTCAAGGACGGCACACCTCGGCGAAGATGCGGGTAATCGCGTCAGGCGATGACATCAGCCCGTCGATTAAGTCAAGTAAGTCATAACATCCATAAGACATGGGCTTAAATTATTTTCTGCAGATTTTACCAACATGTTTACTAACTTTCCACATGCGGTCATTATCCGAAACATCATAGAAATTATCAAAATATGTTTTAAAAACGCTCGAAAAACGTTTGTTATAATTTATAAACGCAAAATATTCTACTCCGATGTATCTATAGATAAATTTAATTATAGAAATTATAGCATTTATGACCTTATAACTTTACTCGAATATATTCTAGAGAATAGTTTTTGTAAAGTAGGAAACAGATTATTTAAACAAATCGTAGGGATAATAGGCAGTAATACCAGGTCAGTTCTAGTGGACCTTACCCTCTCATATCATGAGTACATTTGCGCCTCTAATATTTATAAACCCAAATTTTATTTTCATCCATTTAGGTATGTGGATTATCTACTAATCATATATAATGCCGAAGAAAAAATCCTTACAAATATTCTAGACCAATGTTTTGACGTTGGAAAAAACTAATAGTACAAATTAAGAATGTTATTTTTTAGACCTACAAATTTACTGTTCTAACGACCATTTGTACACTAAACTATACAACAACAAACTTTTTCAATTTTACTGTATTTAGATTCTGCCATGGCAATTCTTTTGTTTCTAATACTCTTAAAACCGTCTAGGAACTGTAGTTTTTATTCAGGTTTTATAGACAGACTACAGATCATGCTCAAGCTCCTGAGTACTTTAAAATATGACAAGAACATTATTATTCAGGCTATTTTAAATGCTTTACTAATAACAAACATATTATTTATAAGTATCCTGAACTATATAGAGTACGTAGTTCTAAAAAATTCATTGATACGCTTATACCTAGTCTGTTTTTATGATCTCCTTGACCTATCACTTACTCATATACTGATCGTTTTTTGGCGCCTTAGCTGGCTATAAATAGCAGGCTCTATATCAATTCCACATTCTCTTCACTCTTCCTTACTGATGAGCCTCGGGAGTGAATAGCAATTGTTATTCCTACTCATTCTCTACTTCCTATTCTGCATTCTACTCCTTCCGTCCAAGGTTAGAGGCAAAACGGAAGTATTTACTATATTCTAAGCTATTTCACCAATATTCAGCTATATACTAATCTAATTTCTATTATTCTACTGTATTAGGCTACTATTATCGCAGTGTGTCCCACTTTCAATAACGTCGTTATTCATTACTATTAATTCATTGATCTATGAAGCTCATATTGTATTCTCATATAGCCAAGAGATTTTGCTGCTGGTTTGAAAGTTTCTCCTCTGCTGGCAGGTATTCCGCCATTCACTTCTTTTAGTGCACCACTTTTTGGGGCGACTAATAACTTTGGTGCAGCTGTCCCAGACTGTTCGCAGTGTATGAATGTCCCTCACGATGCTCCTCTACATTCGCTTCCTCCTGTCTGTTAGCTTACTTTTATTATTTCACAATATCTAATTCACTATCTTATCTTGATCTAATTGACTAGTTGATAAATCCAATCTCTTTAATGGTTGATTTGTAAACATATTTGTGCAAATCATAATAGCGACCAAAACCTGTGACGGCTGTCTGAGTCTGAGTGGTACTCCACAGAGGAAGACGAGTGACTACTTCTGAGCCCTTCACTCTGTCGTTGATTTAAAGAAGGTATTTAACAAAGTTGAGATGAAGACGATCATAGAAGCATTTGACAAGCAAAGCATGTCTAATGAGCATGTAAATGCACATCGAGAGTTGCGTAGTAGCTGTATGGGTGAAATTGCATACATACATATTTTACATTTTTGCATTTTACATATTCATATTTCTACGCTATGAAAAATTTGGTGCATCGGCCAAACTACGAGTTGACAAGGAAAGAGCAAGTAGTTGGTATTTCTGCCCAACTGCAACGACACATTTTCACTTTGAAATCTGAACATCAGCTAGAAGGATTTCGAGTATTTCACATCGTAACATCTTTGGCCTATCCTCGTCTGCATGCTTAGTCTGGGTGTGGCACAACGCTTAGTCGCATTCTGAAAGTTCTATAGAGAACTTGTCAAAGGACTTCATAAGATTTTACTAATTTTTCATAATGTCTTCTGCTCTCAAAGGAAACAACACATTGCATACCAGACAGAGAACTCACCTCAACGCCACGATTTCATAAGTTGAAGGATTCTTTAAATCCGCAGGCACTGCTCTGCGTAGACAATCGCGCGAAGAGACCAAAAAGCTGGATTTACGACAAACTTCTCTGGAAACAGCAGCTTGTCGTAAATTAACCGGCTTGACCTCCGTTCCGCTGCAGATGCACCAAAATAACGGAGAAAAAATAAGAAAATTGAGAGAAGACCCAGTCTAACACCTCAGCCGCACGGGACATCATTAGTCGTGCTCGGAATCTCTCCATGTCGCGAAGCAGAAGATGATACTAAGATATACCGCAACTTCCACCACTGGAAACCCCAATCCAGAGGAGATCTGTGAAAACGAAACCAATTCTGATTACTTTTCAATTCTACTATCCATGAGAGGAGAAACAGAAAAATTGAGAAGTTCAAGAACTTGCTCGAAGTAACGCAAGCACCCGCAAGGGACGGAGTTCAGGGTCTACAAACCGCCGCAGAAAATTACCGTTGTAGACTTACTGAAACGTTACGGAAACGAGGAAGTCATTGTAGGATGCCTGTTGATGAAAATAGTGAATAGTAATAGTGTCTCTCGTTTATCAGCTGAAGCAGAAAGAAGAATGGGTCAAGATTCAGCAAATGGAGTACACAATCCCGGAAAAATTCTCAGAGAAAATTCAACGTTCACTGCTCAAACGACTGAGTCACCTTAATTTAGGCTTTTTGGAGAACCGTGGACTAACCGTGGACCGTGAACTCCTGCTCGCTCTTCTAAAGTACTTCAGCACGAAAGATGTGACACAGCATGCTTAGTGATTTTCCGAAGATTCTAGCCGAAGAAACGTTATCTGCAGACAAGTGCAGGAATGTATAGGGACCTCAACTTCCATCTTCCACACTACACCACCAACGACTTGCAGGAATTTTCCTAAGTACACTCAAAGGATCGCAGAAATCCTGAGACGGAATCTTTGACGAAACCGGGGCGCTTCCGGTCAGGGGGGACTGACTGTGTGGACCATGCCGAAACTGCTGGAAGCAAGGACGTCATACGTCAATCTGTCGACAATCTGCGCCGAAAGAAAGCGGAAAGCAACAAACGCGATCAGATTTGAAGCCAAAAGTTCAGAAGATGACGGAGACAAAGAGAACACAGAAGAAATCCAGCACTACCAACGTCGTCAAGGTTGCTGCTCAGCCACCTTCCTGTAAACTCGAATAAGACACAGTTCTATACACTCCATCCTTTCAGAAAAAACCATTTAACGGAGAAAAAGTTGACATGTAGTTGCTTGCATTTTCCTTCTTTGCCGTGGGGAGTATAACGACCCCAACGTCGTTATTCGTTATTCTTCATTCATAAATTTATAAAGCTTCGTAGCCTTATATTGCAATCTGATATGGCCAACTCTTTTTGTAGCTGCTTTGAGAATTCCTTCTCCGCTGCCACGTTTGACTTCTAATTCCATTCACTTCTTTTGGTGCAGCTGAAGCCATTTTTGGGCCCTTAACAAACTCCGTGCAGCTATGCTAAAGTGTTCGCACTGTATGAGTAGCCCCCAATGATGCTCGTCCACATTTGGCTGCTCCTTTTTTTACTTTACTTTTACTATTTCACCATATTTGATTTACTCTCTTATCCTGATGTCATTGATAATTACCAGCTTTCTGATCGTTGATTTGTAAATATATTTACAATGCATATTAGAATAGAGGTTGAATTATCCAAGCTTGAGGCTGCAAAACAGCGGCCAACACTTGTGACTTCTGGATAACCGCGCGGCACAGAAGAAGGCCACCTCTACACAGAAGAAGGCGAGCAACAACTTTTAGAGCCTTCACACTCTCACCGATTCAAAGAAGGTATTTAGCTGAGTTGAGATGAAGACGATCATAGAAGCGTTTGATGACCAGAGCATGTCTAATAAGCATTGTTATGTACACTGAGAAAATTTAGAAGCTGCTTAACCAGAATTGCATCATTTGACAAGAATATCATCACTGGATTGAAGAGTAGAAGTTTGGTGAAAATTGGGTGAATCATATTTAACGATAGTCAACTACACCGTCTTTTTTCAAAATGATGTTATTCTTATAACAACAACCTTCAATCAAGCGCAATGAAAGCTGGTCGAATTCGACGAAACAAATCGATGAGGATCGATCACCGGCTAAATCTGTAAAAAAAAAGGCGTTCGTAAAAAACGGACGCGTCATTGATCCCCCAATCACGCTCGATGGAAGAAACATATCGGATTGTTTCAGCTAAATACATTAAAGTTGAGAAATGAAGAAAATGAATGATTATGAAAACGATTTAACTTTGGGGCTGGACAAACGATTTGCTTGGGAAGATATATTACCATCAAGGGTGAAGTGAAGTGAACCAAAAATGTCCGTCTCCATCCTCACCTCTGAATCATCACCGTTCTTGATTCTTTGACCTGTACTCCAAGAACGTGATTAATTCACAAGCGTTAGGTTAGGGCATTGCTTTCAGAATGTGAAAAAGTGAAAGTTTTGTCTACGGTCAGAAGAATAGAGGCGTACCTACATTTGTAGAGTAAGGTAAGGAGGCTCCGACACTTGATACGTTTCAATGACAACCGTTAGATCAGAGTAGTTAGCGGCCAAGTTCTTTCCACGCGGCAAAAATTGCACTACAAGACCGGCGATTAGATGATCAAATTTACTTACGAGCTCCCTTTAACAAAATTTGATGCTCTGAAACTTTGAAATTTGATTATTACAACAATAGGCAAAGGCAGTGATTAACTCTTGCAAGAAGTCGGAACGAGTGAAAATGTCACTAGAAAGAAAATATCGCACCACTTCGACAAATTCAAGGAGCAGTAGGATTGCAACTAATATCGACAAATCCTGCCGGTACTAAACACCACTTCTCCACTAAATCAACTCGGTAGTTAATAAACATAGGTTCTTATCCAACGGCACGGAATCCTTAAAGAAATTATACATCGCTTACTATGACTAGACTTAGAAGTAAAGGGCTTTATTCATTTGCGGAGAATTCTCAAAAAAATCCACAACCTGTTTTGAAAAGAAATACTTCAATTTTTTAATCTACACTGCAAATACATAATCATTCTGCATTCCTCATCTGCAGCTATCGACTAAGACTATGGGAACTCAGCAGATCTTCTTGTTTAAGACCCTCAACAGGTCTTCTTCTATGTCTTCATTTCATACATTGAATCAAATCGTGTTTTCCCCAGCTGACATTTTTATTTCCGAGAAAAATAAAAATGAAGTGCTGTTTGATCAGTACTGGCATAATCGTAGGGTAATAACCAAGACAGTCGGCTGTTTGAAAAGGCATTTATCAGGAAATAGAAAAATAAATAATTTGAAAGTAGTCCTAAATTTACAAAGAAAAACGTCCGTTCAATTTTCACGGGGAGTTCTCATTGCTGTTTACAAATTATCCAGTTAATTCCTAGTTTTGTCTCACATAAATAGTAACTGGCATAACAGTCCACTGGTGCTGCAAATGTAGTAACCTGATGCAGTAATGTTCTATTCAAAACAGCGATGGCTAAATTTTTGTTAGAAATCTGATTTTTTCGATAGGATTATTTTGAATCCCTTAATTTTCTTCTATTATTTGAAGTATTTCAAGCAGCTGTTACTTTGAGAATGAGTAATTTAAATGAGTTTATGGAGATCATTTTGTTTCGCTGTCAACTTTCGAATAAAAAAAGCAATTTGCTTAGATTCACACAAAACTTCCTCAGAGTGGCTGCATTTTTTCACCCCCAATATTTCTTAAGATATTCCTCACTCTTTTCAAATCACTGTGTTGATTGTTATTTGACTTTTGCGCGGAAGTATGACATTCATTTGTACCTCTCTTTAACTATTCGTACTCTTTAACTATTTGTCTCTTTAACTATTCGTTTTACCATTTTACCATAAATGTGTTGAATCATTAAAGAGTTCTTTTCCGTTCCAAAATATACATCAGAGTTGTGACCACGTTTTGGTCTGCTTAATGATGATCACAACTACAGAGGAAAGACCAGCGGAACCGGTGCTTTGAAGTTTTTTCCCAGAAATTCTGGATCTACAAGGATGGACTGGAGGGATAAAAAGGACACAGTGTTTGGCGCTGATCATTTCCTCTGGAATACGGCATTGTGTTCGACTTTAGATCAGAATTGTTAGTGGTTCATGAACGCGTAAGCGGCCTATACCGTGACTCACGGATCCTTTGATGTCTCTCGTCAGTGTTTTTCTCCGTCTCCTCTTCCCTACCGTCACCTTCTCCAGACCTTTCTGGTACCTACTTATTTTCCTATTCCTAATTTTTATTTTATTTTTTGAGATCAGAGGTTTGATTACCCCAAAGTGTTCCACTAACCATAGACCGTCTAGACTGTTAGCACTGCGCTGTTCCCACCCAAAGCTGTAACTTTATACTTTAATATATTTTCTTAGTTTTTGATTTTGCCCAGACTTAGACGCTGCCATTTAAGCACTCATAAGTCATAAATCCACCTCACATCACCCATTAATGTCTGTTAGTGGAATTTCGGGGAAGTTGAATGCTGACCCAGAAGTTAGTGAAAGTAGGACATGCATATAAGATAGGGGTTGCGCAAGTCAGGAACATCTCATAATCCCCACCAATGCGATCACAGCAGCAGATAATCTTTCTAATCGCTCCGCGTGACGTTATGATCTATTAATCAGTCTTTTCTTTCGAACTTTCTTCGATTTAGCACTTACATCTTTTTCCAGCTTCTTTTCTTTTGCAGGAATGCTTTTGGTAGTGATACTCACCTGCCTCACTGACATCGCCAAGTCACTACCCCTTCTCGAGTCCTCACTTTGTTGTTGTGGATGCATTAGCGATCCATGTCCGGTAGTTGAACCATCCTGCCCTGCACCTAAGGAAGAATGCAGGTCGCTCACGGATCTCAAGTGCACAGGCAATATTTATTTCTCTTCCGTCGAACATTGTTCGAAGCTTAGTTCATTTATAAAAATAGTTGGCAACAGCGCTGCGAATAAGTTCCAACAAGAATTCTTTAAAAAATCTGGAAAACGACATAGGAACGATTGAAAATGCTACACTGTCAGGGAGCAAAGTAATCCTAATCTTCTTCCAATACATCGGTCTCTTAAAACTAATGGTAAGGATTGTGAATTAATTATCCTAATAGTTATGCCGTAGATGAAGGATTGCGGTATTCGTTAGTTGAGTAGAACTCGCTTGATTTTATCCAATTCACTGAGTAAAATCCAATTCTAGTTTTGCAACAGTATTAACACACAAATATAGTTTATTTAGCTGGAAAACGTTAGATCGCGCGAGAGCGCAGAAGATCTCGCTTCACTGATCAGATCAGACTCAAATTATTGCGATTTGACGGAAAAAAGAACTTCACTTCTTCAGTTTCAATAAGTAGAAGTTTATTGTTCGGACGGCGTTAAAAAGGTACATAGAGAACCCCTACGGGCGACAACTTTCGAGCTACGACTTGGGCTGTCTCCGATGAACAACTAGACAGAGATTTTTAGCATCTTTCTCTGTTTCTAACTGAATGAGCCTTTATGAGGCTTAAAAATTGCTCATCTCACTGGAGAAGTCAAAGCATAAATCAACCAAAAAAAAAAACAGAAAAATCCTCTCGTGATAAAATAAATGTCGAATGGAGTTTATATTGTTGAGTAGGTTCCAAGTTCGACCTTCTTTGAAGCTTGGCATCGTAGGGTTTGATTGTGTACTACGTTTTAAGCAGAACCAAGATTATTATTGATCTTTATTCTGGCTAACGTTTCGGCGTCGTTGCCTTCTTCAGAGCCTGGAAAAATCAAAGACACGTGTAATCTACTCTCTCAAACCCCTCGTCATCCCACAAGATATGATTTAGCAAACAGAATATTTGAAAGCAACGTCAGAAAAGCAGATCAGCGCTCACCTTGATAGCCACGAAATCTTGATGTTAGCGGACCACCAGTTGTTAGGGTTGCGCCGCTAGTATTAACTAGTAACGATGCCCCCGCCTCTGACCCCGTAGGTCAAAACCCGCAAAGGTCTTGATATGGCGCCAACTCGTTGGCCACAGCGATGCATTCTTCTTTACGATTCATGATTGGACTTTGATATAAAACGCTTCCAATGTTTTTCTAGAACGTCTGATTCGCGTGCTAAGATAGTGACAGCTATCTTGAATGAGATATTGTCATGACACTGTCTGCAATGAGTACCCAAAGGGGATGATGTTTTTGATTTTACGAGCCAGTCTAGGTGCTCCTTGACGCGATACATAGTGATCTTCCTGTTTCGCCAATGTATTCAGCCCCACATAACTGACAGGTGATTAGAAAGATAACTCTCGATACCACGCAATCACCCTGCCTCCCGTTCGGAAAAACGATGCAATTAGGTGTCTCATAAAGTCTGTCATAGGCGCGATTGCAGACTAACTGCTGCTTCAGGTTCACAGGTGGTACGTCCGCTACTCTGACTGTGTCTTGCAGACCCGCCTGTCGTAAGCTTGTTCGCACTGCATTACTCATGTCATCCGAAATAAAAGGAAGACAGAAAGGGATTTTTGTTGTTTGTTCTACCCTGTGGCACCGTCGCTCAGTTGCTCAATTGGACTGAGCAATGTGGTTAGCCATGTTTATGGAGGCAATGCGCCCTTGAGCCTCGGATGAAACCATTGCCGCTGTCTTAAACATATTTTCAATGACTGACTTTTTGGTTCTCCAGGGGTGCGCCGATTGGTAGTGAATCAGAATGTTTTTACAACTTGGTTTTCGATACCATTTTATTTTCCAATTTCCCCTATACAAATGGACCTGGACATTGAGAAACCTGGAGTTTATATTGCCTAATTGTGTATTTTGTGCAGGAGATATTCAATGGCCCAAATATCTGGGATGCAGTCTAGTTCTAGAAAGAGTGCAAATTTTTTTCGACTCATTTACTCATTATTTAAATATATGGCCTTTTAACCTTTCCCGTTACGGAAAATGTAGTAGACAGATCACTTTAACACATGAATGGTATCTTCCTCTACTTCTTCGTTTGCGTTTGTTTGTGTTTGTTTTAACACGCGCCACTTCAACATTATGAAGGATTCATTAGTGATCCTGACACTGATGCCTTACTCTAAAGTTGCAGTACAAAAATGTCTTTTTTCAGATCTTCAGAGACTATTAGAGAAACCCGTTGCCGGTGATATCAAAGGAAACTCGACTAAGGAAGAGGTAGGACTATTATCTCTCTGTGTAAATATCACAAAATGAAGATAAAGTGAATTTTTCAACTATGCTGCCAAGATATAATGCATAGATACAAAAAAACATTTTCATCAACATGAGAGTACTGTCAAGTTGTTGAAATGACTTTGAAAGATTGCTGGGCTAAAGAAGGTTGAACAGGAAAAAGGTTACTTTATAAGCTTTTTCTATAGGAAAACGATTCGAAAAGTGAAAACACAACAGCGTCGCAAGGTCACGTCAGGCTGGTAACTAACAATGGGTTGGCAATCTTTGAAACAGGAAGTGCAGGAAGGAGAGAATGGAAAGAAGTTGTTTCGCCAGTGAGTAATTCTATACCAGAAAAGATTTCGCAGCAGCACGAGAAATAACTTTGAACTGTTTTAGAAAATACCGATTGAAGTGCATTCGAGAATAATTCCCCAAATGTTGCTCAGCCCTCTTTCGTTTCAAGGTAGCACAGTGCACAGGTAAGGTTCCCTCCTACGGAACTATGTACTAACAACAGATGGCAAATTCCACATTTCCAAACGGCAATCATTACTTCATAGAGTGATGAATTTCTCATCCTTCCAAGGTGGAAGCCAAGGTCCACTTCCGCTCCACCAAAACGATGATATCTCTACCACCAGCAGCAAGGTGAGTTCACGACCTGTAATGAACTTTTAGAAAGGGATTCATACTCGCGTTTTGCTGACAATGCTTGCCGTTCTCTTCGAAATGATTAAGAAGATCGAAAATAGGTTTCACATCTCCTCCAAAACTTTAAAGATGCCCTCCTATATATGTGAAAACTTTGCTATGTGCCCAGTTATACTAAATTTTCTGAAGAAACTCAAAAGTAAAGCCAGCTATCTCGGAGTATGTAGGTTTCCGAAGGCGACATAAACAAATTTGTAGAAGATTTCTGATACTTGCTTACTTATACATTACTATTACAGTACTATGACATACATCTAATCGATCCCAAATGTGAGATTTTTAAGGAAAATTCTTCTGGAAATTTTTTTCTAACTACACATGTATCTTTAATGTTCATGTGTTCATGTGTTCTAACTACACATGTATCTCGTTTAACTTTGCCCAGTTTCTTTGTCATCGTAAGTTTTCCTTCATTTCCTGGCAAGAAGTCTCTTTTCCTTTCATCTCAGTCCATGAACATAAGAGTAGGAAAAACTTGAACTGAACGGGTTATTGCCATAAAGTTTATTTTGCCTTCAAGGAGCTGTGTTTACATAACTGTGTCACTGAACTTCTTTCTTTTCCGCGCTCTGTTCCATGCTCATTTTTCCCTCTTTCGTTCAATTCCAACACGCCAAATTATACTCCAGTTATCCAAAAGAATAAAAAGTCAGATATAGAGCTCGAAACTTGTTAAAGGCATCACCCCACGAATCGGAGGTGGTACGGATTTCTGGTGGAGTACTCGTATACGGGATCGTAGATTAACGAGAATAAGGTGATTCCGTCCATTTTCTCCTACTTGCCGTAAAAAACGGCTCGGAAGATGTGGCTTCGAGCGCTCCCTTTTTTTACGCCAATTAGCAAAAAATGGACGGAATCATCCACCTCTCCATAATCTCTTATACGAATACTCCACCTGGAATCCGTACCACCTCAGACTCGTGGGGTGATGTTTTTAATCCGTTCAAACCTATTGGACAGCCACTTCCTTAAAATTCATTAACGGCTTAAAATTGTTCCTTCTAACATGTCGACTTTATATTGTGGTATCGAACAACATCACCCACATATCAGGTGAGCAACAACAAAACTGCCTTCGAAAAACTAGAAGCAATGGTAGCAGAACTACAGCAAATGCTTCACCAGCTGAAACACAGCGTGATGGACAGAGCGAATGAGAGATCCGATGTCTCGATCCAAGCAGAAGGTTCATAGAAAAGTTTCGCAACAACATGATCACGTTAATTTGTTACATCGTCAGCAGCACCATCGATGGATCCAGTCGCTGAAGAATTGGAGAAGAAAGCTATTGACGATGTTATCACTCGAATGCGAGGATCTTTTCAGAAGTTTTCGCCAGGATCTAAGCCAGTGAATGAGGTTGACTGATCTGAAGCAATCGAAAAGAACTAGTAAAGGAAAGAAACTAGGGATCATCGAAATTTGCAATCATCTGTCATTTTCAAATAAAATCAAAAATTCTCATCTCATGAGCATTGAATAACAACCGTTTAGGTGGATTCCTCTGTATCGGCCGCAGTTATTGACGTTCAGTCACCGCTCAAATATACACCTCCACATATTCGTGCAAAACGAGCTACTAAGGGTGAGTAGCAGAAAAATGTTGAATGTTGTAAGTTGATGAACATTGAAAAAGAATTAGCAAAGACTATGCTCTCAAATTCTAGTGTTGCAAAAAAGTCATTCACCATGTGAAAAATTGGATCTTTTCGCCTTCAGATGTCTTGCACTTTCTATTTTATTTATTTATATACTCGTAAAAGTTCCATGAGTAAATTCGAGTAAATTTCTGGATGGAGCAAAATGATTTCTGGATTTTTCGAAACTCCTCCGAGAAGAAACGGAAACACAAACGAGTAACTTTAAACACACATTACAGATGGTGGCAACTGCAATGATACTAAGTTAAAAGAGCTTATTCTTAAGGTACTTTTTTCTTCTTTTTGGTTGTAATCACTGGAGCCCTTGTCGCCCTTTCAGAACATTGAAAAGGATGCCCAAACTTCTAAACGTGCGATCCAGAAAGAAGCAGAATCCGAATATGGAGGCACATTTAACGTCATATGTAGCCCATGTGAATTTTCTTTCGTGATCAGTTCGCAGAAATACTGTGACGGCTTCAAGGATCAGGTAGCAGAAAAAACGTCTTTTTTTCTCCGTCATACACATCAGGGAGAGAAGCGTTGCCACAACGAAACTATTCCAGATTGCTTGCTTCGTGTTTCTTCAACCGCCTACAACACTCACTTCCCAATAGCGTATGCGTTTATCTGTTTGTTATGATTTGTAATGAATGTTTACGAGGTGTGTCACACGTAAAACACCATCATTTTTCGTTGAGAGAAACACAAATAACTAGAATAGACCAACAAATCAAATCTCTTTAAAAGGTCTGGAGAGGCAATGAATATCCCATTGTTTACTCTTTATTTCGCCTTCTTCAAGTTTAATCTTGAAATGTGTACACAGCAAGCATTAACGACTTTTAAAAAACTGTGCTATATATTTTTCGACACAGTTTTTATTAGCAAAATTGATCAAAAATGTACGATGGTGTGTAAATCCAACATCAGTGAGAAGAGCAAAACGACGATCTCTTAAAATCTCTCTGATAAGAGGAGCAAACCGCTGGTTTTTTCCCAGATGCTTGCGACCGACATGCAGCTGAAGAAGGAAAATCATATGCAATAAAACAGCTAATAAAGAGGATCGATATAAACATCAGAACAAGTAAAAGCGTAATATTTTACACACGAACAACGCTGGATATTACCTCTGCAGAAATTTGACAGACGACAATCCGATTTTGATCGAATTCCTTGCCTGAGCTCATCATCGGTATAATGTCGTACTCTGGACCTGAGACAATCTCGGTCAATCACAACATTCCTTGCTTATAGTACATTCTTTAGGTAGATATGAAACCTTTTGTAACCATCCGAAAAAGTAAAAAAGGTCAGCATGTATTGCGGAAAAATGTCATATTTTCAAAAAAAGTATCCGAATTCAATGTGGGAGACCTCCTAACCAAGAGCCAGAAAACCTCAAGCAACACCTTGAAAACTTGTACAAGTGGTCATTAACTGCTATGTGTACGTCTCGGTAGCGACACAGTGGCAGCACAAAAACTTTACGCACTTAATGTTTTACGGCTCTGTTTTCAATTTGGTTGAACATCGCCAGCAAGAAAGGGAGTTTTCAAAAATCAACTACATCCACAAGCTGGAACAGCGAGATGTGGCCGTAAGTGGTGACCTTCTGCGTCTCCCTCATGCTGTAAAATATAGCATTGCCACAACGGAGTCATGGATGTAAACCCAATGCTTACATTCACTAGTACTCCACTCTAATTTTTCTTCCTGATCAGTGAAAGTTATGGTGAGAGTATTTCCACAAAAATGTAGACTCACTGTCACTTGGATCACCTTTATTTATCTGGAGACTACCAAATGCCAAAGCGTTCTTCTGTAACTAATGGTCTATTTAATAAGACAATGAATACAAACTATTTCCTGCAGAATAGGTTAGAAAAGGTTTAGAAAAGGTTTCACATCCGTTGAGTTTGATGGAGACCGATATGTCCAACACGAAGGAGACACTCTATTTTATACAAGAATAACACTGCAGTCAATTATCACCAAAATTTAAAGGCATCACCCCAAGAATCTGAATTGGTACGGATTTCAGGTGGAGTATTCGTATACGGAATTGTAGATTATGGAGAGAAAGGTGATTTCGTCCATTTCTTCCTAATTGCCACAAAAGACGGCTCGGAAGATACGGCTTCGAGCGTTCCGGCGCGCTACTTTCCACGAGTTCGATTGGAGCGCGCCAGCCTTGTTCATTTGCCGCATCATGCGGGCCATTTTTTACGGCAATTAGGAAGGAATGGACGGAATCACCCCCTTTCCATAATCTACTATGCCGTATACGAATACTCCACCTGAAATCCATACCACTTCAGATTCGTGGGGTGATGCCTTTAACAACACTGACAACAACACAGATGATACTCGCTTTCAAATTGCTGACCTTCGTTGTCCATAAGTAGCAAGTCGACAAACTGAGTTTTAACTATTTTTTTCAAGAATGACACAATGTCGAGATGAACAACCGGTAATATACGATACCTACCTGAAAAGGCAAGAATGCGTTACAAATTCCTACGATAAAATCACACAAAATACGTGGTCGACTCCAAACGTGTTCGACCGGAACCCGTCCTAAGCTATGCAGAGAGGGAGATTCTATGGAGCAGGGAAAAAGTGTGCGTTGTGGAGAAAGCTTTAAGAGCACCCGGTTGAACACATTCATCACCATATATACATATTTCACTACGAAATTATACTTTCTTAGCACTGATGTTTTATAAAACTTGAATGCGTTACCGCTACCGTGTGAGAGTACATCGGCTTCACCGTACACTGTCTCATTACCCACTGCAATGGGGAAGAATTTTCCCACGGTCGGATATAGCTCATCGTTTTCCTTATAGATAGGATCCGCACCGTAGAAGAGTGACCCCTAAAAATTAATAGATATGAGCAGGAAGATTTTTGCAGATTGTTCACTTGTACGTAGTAGCCTATTTTCTTATCTTTTCAAGAACTAAAACTTTTCTCGGACGGAAAATATGGTTTCTTTCCGGACCAGATAAGGTGTGTCTTCTCAAAGATGTATAAGTTCTATATATTGGGCATATGTTAGATAAACATCGGAGAATGCTTCGAGATGTCGTCAATATGTATCACTGGTTCAAATAACAATGCGGCAAGGAGGAAGCACTGACTTGCTAAAATCTCATGTCAGCGGCCACTTGCACAAATCATTTAGTGAAATCCTGAGGGAGGAACAGTGGCGCATACAAGTCTGCAGGTTGTTACCTGAACGTAGCGGTCCTGCTTTCGCTAAAGGCAACTAGGCATCTGGCTGCGGCAGCTGTATAGCATGATGCAGTGGAACAAAAACTGTGGAAGTCACGCTATTTACCTACACAAATAGTGATCTGTGTTAACTACACTAATAATGGTTCCTATGCGCTCTTAACTGCGAATAGTTTGATTTTGCTAAAGCAAGCAGAAAATGGTACTGATGCTTGACAATAACTCTGAAACCTCGAACAATTTCCGAAAGTCCATCCTGCAGGTCCGTAGAAATCATGCGAATTGAATGAATTAACTTATCTATGTTTGACAAATCTCATTACTGCCGGTACTGATGACCTTGCTTTCACTAAACGTAATCAGGCAAACTCCGAGTATACACCTTGGTAACGTACGAGCTATATATCTTACACTGTTATATTGAGCAAGTTTCCCTTACGCTGCAGAAAGCTGTTGCCGCCCAGCACGCGTACACATGTTTAGAAATTGCGAGCAGACAAATATCATCATTGCTTTTGCATATAAGAGGAATCAAGAATGGCATTTCAGTTTTCGTTGCAAGGTCAACATTTTTATCGCTTGAAGAGCAGCACCAGTGGAAGATGACAAATTTCAACTACGTGCGCGACTACGTCTTGACCAGAAACATCCCTCGTCGAATTTTCAAAAATCTAGAGCTGGGTAGGACGTCGCATTCGATTCTGATCACCACCCAATTCTTCGGATATTGAAGATACGGTTGAGGAGAAGTAGAGGAGTTCTATCTCAACCGAAAAAAGGAGCGGCATGTCTGAAGAATGAAGAATGCAAAAAGAAATTTGGCCTTAGGATGTCTATAAATATTTGACTATGGACCAAGAAAAAGCTTAAAGCCGCGAACTCTTTCACCAGTTGTAGTCCGAATGCTGCACAAAAAAGCTCCCGGTTTTGTTGCCAAGGAAAAAGCTCACCACTGCGGAGACAGGGTCCACCTACAATTCTGTACTTGCTGTCTGCACTACTAGTGATCTGAACAAGAAGAAGCAAGGAGAGCGCCAGTAACAGCTGAAAAGTGATCGCTGCAACGAATAGATGTCAAGAGCGAAAGAGTCTGATAGAGTATGGGAGGACAGGAACCCAAAAAAACCTATGTTTTACAAAGACAATATAGCAGCAAGGTGAATATGTGTTCACCTATCCTCTAACTGCAAAGAGAGTGGGTGTTGGTGAGGTACTCCTGTCAATTTGGAGATAATATTTCAGGGTCTTGCTAAAATGACAAGCGTCATCTCTTCATAAACCCGAGCATCGCCAACAACTGATGTACACCGCGGCCAGCAAGCACCACCGACAGAGTCGAAGGTTTTGGTCTGGGCCCAGAAAGTGAAGGATGGAAAGTCGGGGGAGGCGACTAAATTAGCGAAGAAATACTAAAATCTCTTCCTCCACCTGGAAATCGTGAGATGACAAAGATCATCCCTTCAATATGGATTGACGAAAGGATGCATGACCCCTGGGGATATACACACATAATTCGGCTAGCCAAACATCACGAAGAAACCCTGAGATGAACAAGCCTGCTTTCGAGCGGACATCTTGGACTGACAAGGTGTGCATTGTCAGAAAAGCAGTCGAAATGATGCAGCACCATACAAAGCTCATGCAGATAGCCCTCCCAGGTTTCGACGCCGCTCTCGGCTTTCCTTACCGAGGCAATCTTTTCAACGCACTCCGGGCAGATATCGGGGGCATGGACAACAACTGTACTGTACGAGCACCACGCAGCATTTACTTCATCGTTTGAAGCGGAAACTGGAGTAAGAAAAGGGGCTGTCGCGGCACCTTTTCTCTTCTGTTTTGCCGTCGATGATATCCTGCGAAGAACAGCTGAGTAATGCCACGCCGATGTCGTTTTAGCGCTATCTGCTCATCCCCTGGTCGATCTTGAGTACACCAACGATGTGATGATATTCGGTTCAAGGAGCGCGAAGTTGCAACATATCGCCGATCTTGTGCCAAAATTAGCTGCGGCCTACGGTTTACGACTTCGCCCTGATAAATGTGAGAAGATATGGGTCTCCGCAAGACCCTCGGCAAGAATCAGGTTGAACAGACAACCAGCTGAACTTGTAGACGAGTTCTGTTTTTGAGTTACATGACTAAAAACGACCGGAGCTACGAGAGAGATATTCAGCAAAGAATCGCCAATTCCACTTCTGCGTTCAACTCCTCAGGAACATGTCTTTGGTCGACCCCAATCACCAATGAAGTCAAGCTGCAAGTCTACCTTTCCGCAATTCGTTTCATATCATAATGTATCTTAGACTTAGGCAGCGCCATCAAAGGTGATGGGGAAGCTCGACTATATGGATAGGATGCTGTTTAGACGGAAGGTTGGCTAATTTTCGGCAGTGGTGTGTCATAAGAAAGAAACTCAGAAGTGAATATGGTGTAACGGTGAATGACATCAAAAATCTGGAAAGGCCATCTGGACGTAAACGAAAGTCCCGGACGGGCTTTCGATAGTGGAGAAAAGTCTGAAGAAGCTTGACATCGACAGGCAATTCAGGGAGGAGGTAACGTTCCGCAGAGTATAAAACTGATATGGATGGAAAGATTCCGTGGGAGCTTTCTTGGAAGATTGAACCATAATGAGCTCAAATCTATTTAAGGACGAATCACCGAAGATGCGGAGCAGCTGCGTTAGACCATAACATCCTCCCGCCGGCTAAGTCAAGTAAGTCAAGTTGAGGGGAGAAAGGGAGGGGAAAGATATTCTCAATCATAGAAATGTTATAATATAAAGCTTTTCGAGTAGAAAAAATACAGCGAATTTGCTAGATACAGTATCTCGTGCGACTGATCTTGTCAACCAAATCGTTCTTAATTCGGCATCTTCAAAGCTCCCTACTCCATATTCGTTTACCCAATCCTTAGAGCTTCCATTAATCTTAAAACAATCCAATGAAGGATAAAGTGCAAGGGGCTGATCATTCCTTATGGGGATGCACCTAAATGTTCGCCTCCAATTCAGAAATAAATACGTGAATGTGTATACAGCGCCACTACCACTTGCTAGAGCTAGCTAGTGTGTCAAGTCAGTTTTTTATTCTCCCAGAAAGGAATGGTGCTGAATTATCGACCCTGAATTCTGAAAGACTTCTTTGGTACAAGCACGGTTTTGAACTATATAGCTAGTGTAGTCCGAAAATTTTACTGGCTCCGCTACACGCGCGTTTCAAATTAAAAAAAAATAATAGCGGTTTAATTAGAGGAAGGAGATGGAAACAAAGGAGACATATAAACAAAAATATGTTTTAGCGGATGAAATGCCCAGCGGAACGCTGACATCAGCCAAAGGGACTGCCGACAGGCCCTCGTTGACGAGGTCACTTATACGATATTCATTCAAGCTAAGCTGTATTTGTGTCTTATAAAGGCCGCTGAATATTCAGTACTTGGTTTGAGTGAGACTTGGGAAACTTTGCCTCGGAAAATCATTAGTGTGTTCCATCACGGGTTTTAATGCGAATTTGATAAGGTTTAGCTGTAATTAGTAACAAGTTATTAAGTTCCCATGCGGGTATTCATTTATTACAGCCCATCAAAATTTGCGTCGGTGAAACAGTTTTAAGAAAAGGCGTTTTCTCTTAAAAAAACGAATTGGAAAGATGAGGAAAAATGGAATGAGAACAATTAGCGAAAGCAAGAAGTGGGATCAAATAGAAAACAATAGCTACAATAATTCAAAGGTAGCGTACGAAGTTGCCGTGGTGCGAAAACCCCAGGAAAAATGTAGAGTTCGGGTTATAGATTACAGAACCGATGGTGGCTCCACTCATCTTCTCGTAATTGTAAACTAAACTGAAAAAAAAACTAGAGACTAATTAAACTAAAAATTAAAATGTAAAAACAACGTCGAAGATGACATTCTTTCCTGTGAAATCAAATGCAACTCGTCACCCTTATGAAAACGTCGCGTCCCCGACCGAGCGGCCGAAGATTAGTGAGGTTTCATCAGCAATAATTTACAATACAAGTAAAACCAACGAATAGTCTGCTGAAGGAACAAAGCAAGTGCAAGGATGGTACGTTCTAACACACCTCGCAGGAACAGGGGAGGTTCCCACGCTGTTTTTTCAGGGCGACTTGGAGAATTGAGCGGGCCACGCTAATCTACAACTTTCGTAATCTACAACCCGAACTCCACTTTCTTTGAAGGCTTCACTCCACGAATCTGGAGTGGTGCGGGTTTCAGGTGGGTTTTGCCCATACAGAGTCGTATATTATGGAGAGAAGGGTGATTCCATTTCTTCCTAATTGCCGTGAAAAACGGCCCGGAAGATACGGCTTCATTCGTTCTGGCGCACTATTTTCTACAAGGAGTTCGACTGGAGCGCGCCAGCCTTGTGCACGCGCCGCATCTTTTGGGCCGTTTTTTTAGTGCAATTAGGAAGAAATGGACGGAATCACCCCCCTCTCCATAGTCTCCCATCCCGTATACGAGTACTCCACCTGAAATCTGCACCACCCCAGATTAGTGGGGTGATGCCTTCAAGAGAGATAACGAGAGATAAAAATTTCAGAAAATTTTAGCCATACTCAAATTTCAGCCCTAGTTCATGACATTCACAGAAGTTTGGAACTTGAAGAGATCACCCGCTGCTTTTTTTTCTGTACTCTACTTTCCATGCCGCTACTGTTCCCTACACCTACGAAGGAGAAGAGTACGAAGAATGCAAATGTTATTTTTTGTTCCTTTGTGATTCATTATGGTTTCGAAAGTAAGATTGTTCCCTGTAAATAAGTAAGAGAAAATGATTTCTTGGGATTTGAAAGTAGCGAACTCACCACGTTCCTTGTAGAATTTGTATTCTCTTAATGAAAGTGCAAAATTATATAAAGGAAATGAATCTAAAAAATAAGAAAAAGAGACTGGTTCAGAGCAATTATTTCTTTAATAATCTCCAAATCCTCTCTTCTTAAAACCTCGGTATTTGATAGTGTATTTATGTTTTCTTGTTATACCAACGAGGTTTAGATGAAACTTCTTTATTGGCCTGACGTTTCGACAAACTCGTCTTTTTCAAAGGCCAGTTTCACCGAATAGCGGGGTTGGTAAACCACCGCGTTCTTAAAGACGGTCACCAAGGCGAACGCCGTCTTTAAGCTTGGTGACCGTCTTTAAGAACGCGGTGGTTTACCAACCCCGCTAGTCGGTGAAACTGGCCTTTGAAAAAGACGAGTTTGTCGAAACGTCAGGCCAATAAGGAAGTTTCACCTAAACCTCGTTGGTATAACAAGAAAACATAAAAGGAAATGAATATTTATTCAGCAACAGCAGGTACGAAGTAGCTGGCGTCCGTAGACAATGAAACGATTGATTTGAAACGAACAAATTAGTTGAGTTAACGAGTTGCGACTGTGAATTTTGAAAGAAAACAAATAAAGAAAGTTGGAAGCGTTTCAAGCTTCGGCTGCGCCGTTAATATCGTTAATTTTACGATTACTGTGCAGAAACCATACTGTAAACGAAGTGGACCGGACATATATGTAGCACATATTTATGGCTAAAGTCTACTAAATTGCCAGCATGATTGGCCACTGTAGTTAGTTTTACGTTTTTTTTTTGTTTTTTTTACCAGAAAGTTTCGCCTAACCTCCCACAATAAAATTTTCTATAATGTAGTTATCTCTTGATGGAATAATAACCACAAAACTGCTTGCAGACAGATTTGCGAACTCAGGATGATACCTTCGGTAGAAGTCGTTTAAGTTTCTTTTCGGCCAGAATGTCGCGTCCAACTCCAAGAGTGATTACATTCCAGGCCGTATTCTAAACTCAATTACGAATAATACAGAGGTTATGAAATCATAGTTTATCGAGCAATGTTTCTTTATACTGTAGGTGAAGTGAGGCAGCCAAAGTTTGTTTGGTACTATTTGCTGCTTAAACTCTCCTATGGGAAAAAGTGGAAAGCTGCACTCAATGTGTGATCGAAAAAAGGCGGTTGTCAAGAATTATTAAGCTGGAAATGGAAGTAACAAACTTTTTGGCTCAAAGTAGAGCAAGCAGGAGAAACAGCAGAAGTGGAAAAAATATTTCTCAAGATAGCATGCCCCGAATCTTGAATATAAATTTGCAATACTTATCATCTTGTTACTGATTTTGTTAAAAGCGAGATTAAATTTGGCTTGCTCTGCAAAGTGTTCGCTTCCAAATAAGATTCAAAGTCGTGAAGCATACTGATCTTGGCCTTACGCTTATTCTTTGTCTTTCATTTAATTGACGACCCCGAGAAAAAGTGTTGCAAACTTCAACATTTGCACTCATGATTTCATCTCATACAGTCATCTCCCTCCCACGTTATTGAATACAAACTGTCAATTTCCACTGGTTTTACAATTTTAGTCGTTGAAGAATAAACTACAGTCGATCCTCAATTCGTTTCCCCTTTCTGGTGTCTAGTCGTAATATGAAAGCGGAGTGCCAATAAAGAGATGCAAAACAAGACTATTCATTATGAAGATTACGAAGGATCTTGTCCAGTGATGAAGGTGACCGTTTCCCAACGAACACCGTCACGTCATAGAGGTTGATTAATAGTCATTTACTGGTGGTGGCACGCTCGCAAATTCTGTGAAGCGCCTCAGAGAAAGTACATCATGCCATTATAGCACTTATGTTGTATCACGTACATTTCCACGGATCTCCCTCACTAGGGGGACAGCAGCCGGTTAGTCGCGATAGTACGTAATTCTCAGGTGTAGTAAGGGGCTAACCATGGACCAAAAGCAACCTTATGCTCGTCCAGAGATTGACTCAATAGATGGGCTTTCTGCTTCTGATGTGTTAGGATTTACTTGGAAGCCCTTGAGTCGGTCCGAAAAAGTCCTACTTCTCCAGAATTCTTTACCGCATCTCATTAATGAAACAGAGCGTGGTGTGTACGCTAACAGCAAGCATTTTCTTTGCTTTTAGCATGCATCAACAGTACCCACCTGCTATACTGAGCCTACTATCTACTGTCTCATTCATCCTTTAAACTTTGGTTCAAAAAAACCCACAGCAGATCGCCTGAAAAGCACAGATGCGCGCCGCTTTTGATAACCTATCAGGTATGGAAACATGCGACGAGGCACTGCATCAACATGACAGCGTTAAAGGTAGAAATGATAATAGTGAAAATTATTCTAAGAGACAAGTAAAAAGTTAAAGTGTCTAGCGTTAACCAATTCGCTTGAGATGAACCATCTCGTTTCCAGTATCGTCAGGTCTGAATCGTTTGAGGTTTACGAACGTTTAACTAGCTTATTCACTGACTTTTGGGGCTAACCGATGTCTCAATTCAATTTTTTATTCCCCCAGACAAGCCTGGTACCATCATGTCGACTTCAGAAGGCTTGGTTGACGCAAGGGCGGATTCGAACCTCCCATCGATAGTGCGGACATAGCTGAACCTGATACCGACAGCGCTACGCCAGCCTTTATTCTAAGAGTACAAACTTACATTTGTGCTACTCAAAATGAAGAACTTCCTATCTTCTGTGTTCATGACGTTGCTATATTTAATAGCAACAAGCGGTGTGAGGCCGTAGCATTTCCGTACAGTCTTCCGAAGAGCATACCACAACTAAAAGGAAAGAAGTGAATAGGTCACTGCACACATTCATCCGACTGTTGTCCTCCTTAGCCACTCCTCTTTGGAAGGCGAGTCGTTTGAGTCATTCTTGTTGTCAACTGAATCAACTGCAAGCACTTCACACGCGGTGCAGAGATCAAAATTTTGTAACCCATTTGCTTTCCTTTTTTAAAGGAGATATTCGGTTGCTGTTATAGGCAGGCCGTTGATTTCCGCCCAAAAAATCCAGATTGGAGAAGAGACAGGTTTTCCTCTAAACACAAGGTAAAAAAAAGATTTGTTCCCACCTTACTGGAATCGAATAGCAAAGGTTCTAGTACATGCATCATACACTTATGCCACAAGTTATAGGCGTTCTGCACTTTCAATTCGACATCTTCAGATCGATCTCGTTTAATTCGATATCTGTCAGCGTAGAGACTATTACTCGCGCTCTCTAGATTTTCCTGAATAGTAAAATTTATGGTCGCTACAGGTTTACAAAAGAAGTAAGCGAATGTTCACCCATTCGGATTCCAACCCGTTCATGACAATTCCTGCTAAAATCAAAACAGCAAATATCCACATCATTAAGGTGGGATTCATGGTGCACATTTTCCAGAGAAACGGCTTCAATCCTGCATGAATATTATTGAACATACATGTTTGAGCTTCTGCCTAAGGTTATGGAGAACAGCGTCGGAAAACTATTTTACTGTCTGTTAACCTTTAAACTTTAACCACATACCTGAATAAATTTTCCTCGGCAGTGTAAGATCGCTTTCGTTATCGAAATTAAGAGCAGAATTTGATCGATCATGAATGGAAAAGATAAACATGGACGACTTGGGGGAGAAAAAAAGTGAAAAAGTGAAGAAAGAGAAAGGTAGGATGATAGTTTGAAAGCAACTTATCGCCCAGGTAAAATTGTTGTTCGGAAGAAAGAAGAAAAGAAGAGGAAGAGTCTCACCAACAAATTGGCATTTCTACTCTTTCCTTCTCCTACGTTCATATGTACTGTTGGGTGCAACGTTTTAATATTATTTTACATCCACCTATACCACCTATTTTCTCATCCGCAGTAAAATGGGTTCGACTGTGGATGAGAAGAAATAATAATGCTCACTCACTCCTCACTAATGCTATCAATTCACGCTCTCATCCGCTGTGCTCTAACAAAGCTATCCCCGTAGACATGGTAGGGTTCCAAACGGAACACACATCCCTGTTCTCTAGTAACAATCACGCATTCCATCCTGTCAACACGCGCATCAGTGAGGCATGCAAAAGCTCAAGAAGCAATCATTTGTTTCTCCCACCGTTGTCTCGAAAGCAATGATGTTAGAAGCAGCACTTGGCAAAACCTTCAATTGCTACTTCGATGTACCGTTGAGATACGCTCTGACCACTTTTCTTTGTGGTATGGATAGGAATGAGGGCAGACAACCAACTGAACTCGTGGATCATACAGGAAAGAAGTGCTGAAGCTACTTCAGTCTCTAATATTTTGTCGTCGTTGTCTGCGCCCGTCTGCCATCGCCTGCGAATCTATCTGTCCATGTTTGACCACTCCAAGCATGAAGTCTTCACGATTAACATGGGTTTTATCAACTAGCAACGGGACGCATCGGCTCCCTCGTTCATATAATGTGGAGACCAGAAGATTGCTAGGCAGACAGATGTTCTACGTGTTTCGAAGATGTGAGGATGCTCGACGGCTAAAGTGGGGAAGGTCATCTGACCAACAGCGAGAGTCCTAGACTTACGTGAGGTAAAGTCCAGTCTGACACAATTAACGTCAACCGACATGGGGAACGCTGAAAAATGCGGAGTATGGAAAGTGACGAGAAGAATGAGCATAGGAGAATGATAAGAAAGAATGATAGAAAGACTGTATGTGAACGTGTCCACAACTCCACAGTCGCATCTTACCCTAACTTGCAAACCGATACTCTCAAAGATCGACTACGAATCTACGTTATTTTCTTAGGAAGTGTAATCCTTGAACACAGCTCTTGAAGACTCGGAAACTGTTTGCTTGTTTTCAAGACTGCTGGGGTCACCAACAATCGAATTTCTCGTCCCCTAGGCAAATGAATCGAATTCAATTTGCGAAGAGAAGCGCATAAGTGGACTGTTTTTTTTTTTTTTTTTTTTTTTTTTTTTTTTTTTTTTTTTTTTTTTTTTTTTTTTTTTTTTTTTTTTTTTTTTTTTTTTTTTTTTTTTTTTTTTTTTTTTTTCCTTTTTTTCCAAATCAAGTGGACTGTACAGGAAACGAATAACAGAATTTGAGTGCGTAAAGGCGGCGACTATTTCCACCCTGCTAGCACTCAGTAAGACTGATCACAAAACATGTATTTCTACTTACGCTACTCGCTTACACAAGAGCTGAAGGATTGGAATGACAGAAAATTCCATAGGATGGAACCGACCAGTTAGTACGCTCGTCCGAATTTGAGGATACTAGCAAGCGCTAGCAAAATGAAGAATCGTACGTTTTCCTCCCTCGCAAACAATATAGGCCAAATTTTTTGCTCTCTTTATCTGTAGACAGGCTCGATGTAACGCAGTGCAAGATACGCAGTCTATTTTTCAATTGCGAATCCGTTCAACACAAATTTACGTAATAAAAAGAGCAAAAACTTCTCGCCCATTAAGCACGTCCTTGATCGTCCCCCATTGAAGGTTTGCTGATGTGAATTCAGTTACTTTGCAGCGAAGCAATACTGTCTGTTTTAGATATCAAGAAGTGAAAAATTGACCCCTTCATAAGTTCTCTGAAGAGATTTCTCAATAAACGGCCCCCGAATCACATGCTAACCGCAGCTGAGTGGTAGCATGAGCAATCACCAAATCCATTGTAAAAACTATGGATCGGATTTGCTCGCGAAGCACTTTTGTTCACACATCAGTTTGCGCATTCCAGGGCAATATTATTTTTATTTCAACAATATGATGGTCAGAAATATTCTGGAAACATCTGATAAAATAGAAACATCTAAATAGAATGTATTAAATCTGCGAATATCCAGAGGATAATAGCAATAACTAGCGTAGCTAACTAAACTAAGCGAGTTGTGGTTCTATGAGGTCGAGAACTGCGGGCATTTCTGGCGAAGAACTTCCGATTGAAAAAAACTGCCACAATTCCAGACGCATCACAGATCCTCTAATGATCTATACAATGCTTACAGAAGACAGGAAATATGAAGAAATTACAATTCACAGTAGGAACGTGAACACATATATGAAAAGCAGAACAGAATAAATACGGAAGCAGCCAGGTGGTTGCACGAAAGATACTGGGATTATGTAAGGACCATATGTACTGGCAAACACACACAGACACGTGGGCATACCATAACACTGTATCAAGGAAAATTCAACTTTAAGCTGGAAATGGTATGTCTACGCGAATAACTGTGACAATATTAATATGCAGACTTATTAAATACCGGTGGCACACCTTTAAGAATGATTGATATTAGTAAAACGAGATGAATGTGTACGAAACTCGAGTTTGTCTGAATGAATGACAATCTGGTGCAACATATACAGGTGTACTAAGAAAAAAATACGTGAACTCTGTCAGAACAGGAGAACATGTGTTGTTAATAAATGGATTAGAGTGGAACACACTACGAACGCGTATATATGTAATGCTAACACCGGCAGTAATAGATATAAAAGGCGGGAAGGTAGGGCAAATAAGAGAAATCACGTTTGAATAAATTAAACCTTTCAGATACGATGCAATTAAATTTACAGTTGCCTGGGGTGTGGCGATAGAAAAGGATGTCGGCGAACGCAGTTCCACGCGTCCCGCACCATCGACACGGTGTCTTGTCGAGTGTTACGGACAAAGTTTTTGCGATTACGCGTAGAAGAAGAGAATTAATTACAAATGGTCCTACACAATGTCGACGTTAATAACCTAGTCAGTGTTTCTCTTCCGCGCTCACGCTATTGACCAGGCCATGGGTGCAGTGTAGAGTTCCCAAATCCAAACAGTATAGGTTTTTGAGGTAGATGTGACACCTACTTCAGCGAACGTTGGTTATGCGCGCACATCTCAAGGCACAACGAATCAGGCACGACATCTAAGGATGCCAAACATCCATTATCTACAGTGTGTACATCATCCCAAGGAAAACAGTGATCTCTGCGAGTGTAAAATGAAGGACCGGGAGTAGAAAGAAAGCAACTGCGTTGTAAATGCAACTGGTTAGTAAACCTATGCACAAGTTAGAAAGTGCGAACTAGCAAACAAACAGTTATTACAACGAATCGGATAGTTTTTGACTTTTGATGAAGTCTAGAAGTAGGAGCTGAGAATTGAGATTCAGGAGAACTCATGACGAAAAAAGTTTCAGACGGAAGCTTCGACAATTTGGAATACGAGTATTGAGAAAGCTGCTGCTGGCTCCCTCTACTGGGCATTGCTGAGCTGGGCGAACACTGGCAGACGACCGGGTGCCCTTTCCCATTTCTCGTCGAACGTTAGCGACATAATGTCTCCAATGAGGCCGTTCATCATAGGATCAGTGCTCGTTCTAGAAAAATTCGATGAGAGGATCTCACAATATATGGAATTGTGCACTGCGCCTCAACTGTATATACTCCTAGGCAAACGACATATACAGCAATAATTCTTTAGGAATTTCTTATATAGTAACTATTCATGAATTTGATGAAGTCCTCTTAACATCTAAAATTGAACATAAAGGATAAAGGATAAAGTCGCTGGCGTATCAATCCACTTGGGAACGCGTTTTACTGGAATTCGTAATGAGGTTTTTGGAACGCATGTTGGACTATACAATGACTTGCAGGGGCCAAGATCAAGTCAGTGCTTTTACCCTCCCAGACAAGTCTGGTACCAATTTATCGATCCCGGAGGAATGAAAGGCTTGGTGAGCACTAGGGCGGATTCGAACCCTCGACCGTGTGGCTACAACGGACCTCCAACCGACTGCGCCACACCCGCCCAAGTTGAATGTATGTGGAAGGAAATAATGTGACAGTACCACTGCGTCATTAGACCAACATATGCCATTGTTTTAGTTTCCCGGCATATTTTAGTACCAAACGAAAGTGACAATTCCTCATGCAACTCAGCGGCGATCTTGAATCTCAATCGTTGCAAAGCTACCTACGAAACCGAAAATAGCATAATGTATGAAGGCGTATGAGCACTGCTTGCTTAGCTTTTTGAAAAACGGTGACAAACACGCATCCTTGTACAGCATGTCTTTGAGAGCTTTTTGTGAAGTTTCTTGAGAGCGTCTAATTCATACTAATAGCTCAATATGTAAGCAGAGTGGGCAAAAATGAAGCAGTTGGGAAAGCACCTTCGTACGAAGATAAAAACGATAAGCGGTGGTTATGAGAAGATATTATTTTGGTTTTCGGGGTCTCGAATACCTTTACTTTATTGATAAGAGATATCAGTTGATGGCATTGACTTTGCTTGGCAAAACATTCGAGATTTGTTTCCCTTCATATTAGGCGAACTTGCTTGCTAGACTAACAGATGATCCTTACCTTTTGACTAGTAATAATTCACAACCGTCAAAATGATCAGTTAGTAAAGACTTGCTGAAATCTTACTTGCTGCTTAGTTAGCTGAGCGACCTCCGAGCAAATCACCGGAAGCATTCCAGAAATTTGCAACTGTACGTGCATATTTTACGATATTCTATCAATTTTCCGCACCGCGAAATATCGGAACATCCCAAATGTGAAAACAGTCACAAGCAAGTTTGAATAGAATTATTTTAACCTCAACATCTAAGTAATAAATCGTTTAAATACATGGCTTCTCGAGGTGAAAATGGAGATTACTCCGCATCAATGTGTCACGTGGTCAATTATTGAACGAAAAGACAGTACTCAACATTTCCTGCACAGATTAGTGCTATAACACCCATGTCAAAGAAAGCAGACCACAACGTAGCTTTCTTCCTTTCTTTCTTTTTCTTTCCTATTTTTCGCTAGTGTTATTTTGCACTCAAGCACAGTTTCTACAGTACATAAAAAATATCAATTCCTTCCGCATGTACGCATTTATGAAACATAGCAACTCGTACAATTACCACAATGGATAAAGGATAAAATTTCTGGCATTAATCAAACCGCTTAGTACACGCCACCGCGTTCAATTCTATTCAGAATCGTTTGAGGTTCACGAACGAATAATCGACCTCCGATCAATCATGCTGCATCCACTGCGGAACCTCGCTCGTATCGACTGCGTTACACCGCCTCACAATTACAACAATTATGATAATTTATAAAATTATGAAATGTGTCACACTCGATGCTCTACGCTGCTTGCACGATCGATCGGAGGTTCGAGTCCGCCCTAGTGCTCACCAAGCCCTTCATCCCTCCGTGGTCGTTGCCTGGCAGGACAAAACACTGACTTGACGCATTGGCTAGCCCCCGCAAGTCATTGAATATGCCAGTTACACGTTCGTGAACATCAAACAATTCTGAATTGAAGAGAACGTGATAGCGCATCTCAACCGGATTGATGAACACCAGACACCATCCTTATCCTTTATCACACTCTTTGGATTTCATCTGGAATTTTTCCATCATTCATATTATGTATGTTTTGTGCAACGTTACTAAATTGACCATTGACGTGCTGGTAGAGAATCCTCATCTCCAAACAAACGCATGAATCCAATGTTCAATCTGCCCAGACTCACCTACTCAAGTCGTAGCTGAGTGAGTTCGGTAACTGCTGATTCATGTTTCGTTGATTGACAGGAAGGGGCGCCATAAACCCAGTTCCGAACGACCCTAATAAGAAAGTTTTATCGAGCTGTCTGTGCTGCAACGCAAGGGTGGTAAGCCTTCAGGCAATCTTTGTATTAAAAAGAGAACGAATCGTACACTAGGTACCATTTTCGTCCAAATCGAGTCCAGGAGAGAAACTTCCATTCGGTGAATCAGATCCACTATCAGCTGAACTACTGCCAGCTGTCGACTCTCCAGTACTGCCATACCCGGGTAATGAGGATATACGTTGTAACATTGGAGTACCTACTAAATCCCAAAATCGTATGTCGAACATATGAAAAAATGAACGACAAAAATGGCAGCAGTAAAAGAAAGTGACCCACTCAGTGTATTTCCCTGCCCAGTCATTGTCTGACCAAGATGAGCTCCGAATGAAGAAGACAGCTGTTGGGAGCATACTGGTGGAATAAACGCGTTGGGGTTAGTTCGCATTGACGAAGATGGCGGTGTTTGAAGATTCGAAAGCAAATCCGTCTCACTTAAAAAAAAAATTAAGAGGGAAATGTAGCAGTGTAGAAACGCCTCTAAGAAAAACAATACTGGTACAGTCTTCCTACAAAACGACATGAAGTCTAGGAGTGAAAAAATTTGCAAATCTGTGAACTAGAACTTGAGAGATGTAAAATTTCAATCCTAATATCTAGATACATAACCAGTGCTACATCAGCATTTGCACAAAGGGGATAACGTTTTCATCTAGCTAGATCAAATATGCACAAAACCAATCCACGAATTCATTTCTAATGGCGATTTCTGAGTGCGGACAAAGCTATATATCACTTAAAGGTAACCTATCATGAAAGTTTAGATATTTGGATCTCTTGTAGACAATAGAGTTTGGTGCGTCAATTACGAATATAGTAATCTGTATCCCGAACTCTATATTGTCCATGAGAGATCCCAACATCGAAGATTCAATGATACGGTCCTTTGAAACATCATTACACGAAATGGTCAATTTTAAAATGGGTTTTCAAAGTGTCAAGTTGAAGTCATTTTCTAATTGAGTGCAAAATTTCGTCTCGTCTCATTGAGTGCAAAAAAAAAAACGTTTTCGCGAACCTATGAATGAAATGACATCGAGGCCCGTATGGACAATATCCGGACTGGTGATAGGACTGACACGCCTCCGTCTTGTACTTTGGATGGCGTGGAATCGGACGCTTTTCTTGCTCACCGTGAGCATATTGGCATCTAGGGAGAATTTTGATCATAGACCAGACCAAGAAGATTTGCTAGTAGCTGATTAATGTGTGTAGAGCCTGTCTTACCTTTCCCCATAATTACAACGTCCGTGATCCATCCAAGAACGGCACAATTCTGTTTTGTACAGCTTTGGGTTCTTTGGAGGAGGCGCATTTGGGGGCGTAACGATTCCCATCATAGAATTTAAATTCGCCGGAGTTATCGCGTTACCTGGAGCAATTTTGTGACTGGCAAAATTATGCAAAGGATAAGAAGTTTGCCTTTCAAAAAATCTGTGATTCCAAGAACTGAAATATTGAAACGAGGAGAAAAACTAGCGAAGATCCAGCTCAATAAATCTTTCCGTTACAAATCGTAGGCGCTTAATAACTACAAGTACACATACCATTTATTGGAGTTCCTGGAGCTCCGAGAGAATTACTTGTTTCGTAATGCGAAGACATCATCCCAAACGCTCGGCGACTTGGTTGTGCAAACCTAAGGATGCGAAAGTGTAATACGTTGCAAAAAATGAAAGAGGCAACCACAAACCGATTCGAGGTCGCCATTTGTTTGTATGAAGGTCCAGTGATTTGACCAATTGGAAAACCCCCACAGCTATCCGACACTGGTGAGGAGAATGTATCCAACAGCGAGGAAAGCGCTTCAGTAGGTGTCGAAAGAGAATCGGGAATCGGCTGAAACGCAGTAAATAAACAAAAATTCTCAATGATTTTCTGAATAAACAAGCTTTCCCAGAGAACGCCTCTGTCTTCTAAAAAAAACGTTCAAAAGTAACAAATGAAGATATAAGCCACAGATCAAGGTACACGACTCACTTGGATTGTCTTATAGCGTAGCACAATCGAACGACATAATTAGAAAATCCTATTATAAAAGGAGTAAACGACCTGGTGTTGTTTATAATAACGCCAGCATGGCCGAGCTAACCATTAAGGAAATTGATGGCTGACAACGATATCAAATGAAAGCAAAGTGTTTAACAAACAGCTAGAAAAAACCCCAAAGCACGAATCAGAGAACGCGAGAGGAAGTGGAGTGTCAGCTGCGGAGAAAACAACTGCGACTCAAATGAGCAAAGCGACGAAGGCATTCAAATACGAAATGTAGTTGCTACTTACTACGCTGCTGAAATGAGAAGAAAAGACAGTGAAGGTACCCGAGTACGAATCAGGACTTGAATACACTAGCTAACCATGTTTCCGTAGAACAGAACTAGAAAGAAAAGAATTGCTAAAGAAGCCATAAGAACAGGTACATCAAAATAAAGTTGCTCGTGAAAAGTGTATGTATTTAATTAAGTGAACATTAATTACAATTTCTTTGAGAACAACACCTGGTTTTATTGATCAATCTCACTTGGTCAGCTTTGATGAAGTACTAAAAATCGTGTCTAACACACAATTGGAACGGATCCATTTGAAAACACGCCTCACTCCCGTTTTCTAGAAACAATCTGGAGGAGTAGCCCGGACTAGGTGCTAAGTTGAAAACATGTGGACAAAGCTTCACCAATTTCACTACGAAATCTTCGTCAAATACTGTGACCAGTCTCGAGAACAAACTCCTCCAAACCAAGCAGAGACAATGAAGCTTTCTCGCTTCCAAAAACCCACGTCAGAACCTGCACCAACAACGTTTCAAGAGCAGTATTTCACTTTAGAAACGCCAAAAAAAAAACTTCAGATAACCAGTATGTCAAGTTTTCAGGAATAACCTTCCTCCAATATTCTTAACTATTAAATGAATCGAAATACATACGAAAACACATGATACATCACGTCACAACATTCATGTAACTTGATCTCTGCAGATCTAGAAAATATTCAACTAATGGGTAAACTTTCATTAGTTGAAGTGATATTTAAGGATAAGTGGTTTCTTTGATGGCGAGATGACACCCCTAACCCATTTGAAAGATAGGAAAAACTAGCTTCAACACACTAATCTTGGAAGTCGTAACAAGAAAATAAGCACGGAAAACCACCTACTGTTCACGTAGAGGAATAATGAACTGAAGCGGACAAGTACCTAACCGAACAAAGGAAATATTCTTGAAAAGTGCTAAGAAGTGTTCGTAAAAATATAAACAAGGCTAGAAAAAACGTTCTCCACAGAAACAAAAGCCTTGATCGACGACTACAACATCCTTTCCTACCATCCCACTACTGCCTGATTCATGTGGCAGAAGGCTCACGACCGCGACAGACATCGCGTGCTCGCATATCACTTATGTATAACACCACTCGCGACATCAATAAACACGACACAGCGATTCATAGCCGCCAGCACTGCGATATTGCTGTTCCAGGCTTCTGGGTGGTGCAAACGAACTTGAAAGGACAGCAGATAAATATCTCCATAATCACAGTCGCGGGCAAGACTTTAGTAATCGCTGCCGTCAATGCCGTCGACGATGATTATTGCTCAAACGCTGTTTACATGAATTATCTTCATCAAGCAAAGAAAACGCCATAGAACAACACGCTATTCTTGGCCAAAAATTAGACCTTCTTGATAGCAGCAAAGCAGACAGAAAAGTTTCCGATAGCAGCACGTCCCTTAAGAGAAATAAACAAGGAACAAAAGCAACAGTGTTGAGGACTATGACCAGCTATTCTTGTTAATCTCATTTCTAAGTGAAGCAAATCGAACAAAGGAGGTCTCAAAAACCAGCAAATATTTGTAAAATAACCATAATAACTTGAAAATTCTGCAAACAATTTAAGCGTAGAGTATTTGCAGAATTTTCAATAAGGAAAAGGTTTTTAATGTTAACTAATAACTGGTGGAACGTTGATCTTATAAACAGCTGCATAATGCACAAACAAGCTAGGTTTGCTTCTCACGCAAATTGAGGAGAGGATTTAGAGTTTGCGTCTTATAGGAGGAACGAATAGACCTTAGAGAATAACGGGAATCCACTGCTTATTCAAAACTAGAGAATATTAGAGAAAGCCATTCGGTACACAAAATAAAGAAATCAGATTGGAGACGAACATACTAGTCAGTATTTTTATTAATAAAAAAACTGACTAGTACGTTTTTGGTCCTTCCAAGAAGTGTTTTTTTTTCACGTAACATATTTGCTCATTAAAATCCAAAGAAATGAGAGAAATCAAAATTTCATGGGGAAAAAGGATGTGATCTATAATGTGATAGTGCATTAAACTAAGACGAAAAGTATAGAATCTCGAAAACTCCATGTGTCATGATAGTGTGTACAAAACAAGAAACTAGTCTAAAAATGCGATAAATGATCTCACGTCATCTCTCACACAGGAATAGTTCGAAATTTCATATCGATGACCATTTGCGACAGCAACAGTTGACTGAGCACACAAAAAAAGGAGCAGCACGTGATGGCAGGAACGAAATGATAGCGCGCGAAACATCAGAACAAACAAGAGAGAAGGAAGGCAACGCGGTCGCAAAACATCCCACAGTAACCGCTAAAGCTGGCTGAAACAGGAGGGATGGGGAATTATTTCTATTTCTCTGGAAATCAGCTCACTATAAAGTTGTCTGTGACAGTTTGGCAAAAAGTGAAGATTTGTTTTCTTAAGGGGTTGCCATCTCGTGATCAAATTGCAACTCACTTGGTGGAAAGTACTACGAAGTGGAAAAAGTGCGAATTTGAAATCTTAGCAACAGCTCTTTCTTCTTCAGTAGTAAGATTCAGGTTAAAAAAGAGAAAAATTCACAACATTTCTCTTTTGCAAACGTTACCAATTCTAAGCAAAAAGAACTGATATGAACTGAAACGATGAGATTAATGAATCGTTTTGATAGCTCATTAGAAAACTAGCTGAAAAGAAAGTAAAATAGCAGTCTTGGAAGCGGAAAGAAGGTAAATGAATGATCCAGTACTACCTACGTCTGGTATGCAATATCTGAAGTGGAGCGGAACAACCTGGTCAATGAGAAGACAGAAAACAACTTATTTTAATTCAATTCATCTCTTCTCAGGACTGAAAATGAGAGCAGATAGTGTCCTTGCGCCAAATATGTAATTGCAGGCAATAGGATGGAAGCAGTGACACCACCATATCGGACGTGCTCAATATTTACCCTTCAGCTGTTCATTACGCGAAACTGAAAGTAATACCTACTTGTTCGACTATAGTGCTGAACTAATAAAGTCATAAACCTTTTGAGAATACTTCCAGAAAACTATTACTATCACTAACACAAAGAGATCATGAGGCGCTAACGTAATTCAAGAGAGGCACTAACGTATTACTAATATGTATTACGTTACTAGTGCTGGTGTAACGATAACACATGCTATCGTAGAAATAAGGGTAAATAACAAATCACAACAAAAACAAAGAAGTAAAGTAACAAAGGAGCCACAAACCCAAGTGGAATTCTCATCTCACTTCTAAGAAAAGCCATCCATCCAAAAGATTGAAATCGTGACAACTGAGTAAATAATTACAAAACAGGAGCCTAAAGTGCAGCGAATGAAAACTGATCAGGAAGCAGTGATTTGCGCTGCACGTGTTGACGCGATGGCGAAATCCAAAGAACACCTCGGCAAGCAAGCGAAGTCAAACTGCACTAAATTTAGCAACGAATAACCCAAGTTCTGCCGGAAACAGAGATCATTCGGTCAAAACAAAGTCATTCTGAAGCAGCAACTCTACTCTCATGATGTGTCACATATAGTCCTCAAGGAAGAGTTTACTTAGGTGAAAATTGAACGAGTCATTAATTCTGGACACACATTGTTTGAACTTAACGACTGGATTCAAAACATATGTAAGCCGAATCAGCCGCCGATTTAACTTTCACATTCAGCGCAACGACCGGTTTCGCTGACAGAAATCGAGTGCTTGCAACGCAGAACGAAATGCGATGAGTGAAGAGCTGGAAGTGACCTTGGTCGACAAATCAACATAAAAACGGAGAAGGAAGTGGAAAAAGAAGAGCGGATCAGATGCTGATGATGCCAGAGTGAATGTAGGTTCTAACGTTAGCGACAGCCATCGGTAAGAGAAGAAGCACTGCTTCTGCATAGAACAAGAAAGAGACCAACTTCTCATCGTGCTGGATCTGGACTGCTGAGAACGTCATACAAAACTTGCATCTGAGAACAAGAACTAAGAGAAAACGTGTAGATGGCTGGAACAATTTTTAAGAAAAGACGAGAAGTTTCAAATATACAGTAGAGACTAAACAATGTCAAAAATTAAATATATTTGTAATCCACACCAACATGAAGACTCTAGACATCAGGAAAAATCCGCGGCAGTTATCTTTTTAACTTCAAATTAAAACCAAATTCTAGGGAAAAAATGAACAACTGTGTGGTGAACTAGAACAGTAAGTAAAAATCGTGACAAAAAAGGAACAAAAAGAACAAAAAGAAACAGTCTGTCCTCCCGTCTTTACAAAAACAAATGAAAATGATATTCATTGAGTTGCCAAGAGTTACCAGTTACATACTAGCATACTAGTGAGGAACATTATATAATAAGTGTAGCAAGTGTTCTGTATAGGAGCATTATAAGTGTAGCAAGTGTTCGGTTGCAATAAAAATTACTATAACTACATGAATGAACACCGTCAACTCGTGATTAATAATAAAGATCTGGTTTAAAGAGAGTGAAGCCATATAATAGGCCTTTAAAGACACAAATGATGGGCTCTCAGAACAACGCTTAACGGTTCCTAACGAAAATGAAAATAAGGAAAGAACAAAGAAGGACTATCATAAAATAACCTGAAGGTCTCAGTTTTCTTTTTTTCGAAATGCCCTTTGATAAGATGTGGAAATAACTTAAGTTTAGGAGCAAGTTAATATCCAGTTATCAGTTGACGGCGCATTTCTGATTTGAAAAAAAATTGGCATGCGCAAAAATGCGAAACAAGAGGTAAAAAGCATCTACAAAGCAAATAGAAGAAATCACATACGCGGAAGAACAAACAAATTCGACGAACATGTCAGAAAAAACACCAGTGCTTCTATAGATAGCTTCTATAGCTTTATTAGGGAAATGGTGCTTTATGCTTTCAGAAGATAGAACTCAAACCGCTTCCGGACAGCTTAGTTTCATCGAAAGCGCTAAGCCATGCGAGAGACGTCGTCGCGGGCGAGGAAGCACGCAAACACATGTGCCGAAGCCGGATATGCGATTTCAACTTGAACATAACATGTTGTTTGCACACGTAGCAATAAAATACACAGAACACTTCGTTATCAATCTGGCAGATTCTCTAAACAACGCATCAAACAACAACCTTATCTAGACACTCAAAACTATCTGAGCAACTGTTCGTTGATGGTTAAATCCACTTCGAAATTATATTCACTATATTCGCTGCAGAATATGGAGGACAATATGGTCTGGGTTCTTTGGCAACAAAATCTGCTGTGAAGAAAAAAAGCAACATTGAGAGTTTTTTTTTTCTCACGATAGAGAATCAGCAAGCATTTGCAAAGGAAATGTGCCTCAAGAGATACCTAACTGCAGAAAGCTGCAACAACCGAGAAAGTTGAAGAAGGGGAACCAGAAAGCTGGGATTCCGAGTGGTTTGAACCACAACTGAACCGGGGACGCCATCTACAACCAAATCTCATGAATGCAGAAAAACAGTACAGTGGAGCCTTAAGTCAATGTTTCGCCTGAACACAGTTCTTGCTCCCCCTTACGTAACTGATACCGGTCGAATTTCTCAGGTGATCACTACATCATATTGACGCAGAAAAGGAAAAAAACATGAAATTAAGTATACAGAGTATGAATTATATTTCTCTAAAAACGAGTTATGAATTACAGTTTAATATGATGTTCTATTTCACGGATTCCCTAACATAGAAAACTCTGACCTAATCTTATAGCACATATGGAATCACTTACTGAAAACACACAGGACATTCGAAAAAAATGTGTACCCAAACAACTGGAAATTTTGAAGAGTTGAAAATACAGGTTACTCATATCCACAGATCTAGAAGCACTAACATATGTAGTAGGAGCAAGCGATATTGACAGAAAAAGAAACATAATATGGACGGAGCAAAATGTTCTTAGTGACTCTTCCAACAGCTGAACTATGCCCAGAGCTATTGAGCGATCCGGAAAACATGAGTCGTTTGGGATATTTCATCGTGGGCGTAAAACAGGAGCGCATCTCAGTGGCAAAATCTAGTAAGCTTCCTGTCATCAAAACAATGGAAATGTCATTGGGGCGGAAGAGGTTGACATCCGCTCGCAATCGATTTTCAGCTTGAGAACACTGGAAAAGCAGAGTGTGGGCCTGTAGAATGTACGTCGGGAAGAACCGGACAGTCTCAGTCGACCGGAAAGCGCGGCACCGCGCGAGTGCCGTGTGCCGAATAGTCCGAAATTACATGCGCAAGAGAGATAATTGGACGAAACACTGCCGACTGCGTATTCAGCAGTAAACTTCACCAAATTTGCATGAATCGAGTGCAAGCTAAGCAAGCGAACAGGTTATGAATAGTGTAAGAATTCTGTAAATGGAAAACCATGAATTACTCGGTTGTTAATGTCGCACACGTCATATCACAAGTGGCATAAAACCAGTTGACTGCAACATGTGTGTACATTCTCCGCCGTCATCAACGATGGCAGGTGGAGAGGGATGGGGGGAAGAGACCAGCCAGTGCTGTACCAGCTAGAACTGGTCAAGCCAAAAAGCGCTCATGCTACTTTGGAAAAGCGAGAAGCGCAGCAATGTGACGGCGTCGTAACGTGTGATTTAAATGACTGCACAACCAGCGGCTGAAAATGCAAATCCACTAACGACAGCAGGCACAGAAATATGACGGTCAAGATAAAAAACGAGTGGAATATGACTGACATGACTGAAGCAATGTATTAAAAGAACAGTATCAAACGATAAATAACGATAAAAAAACTCGACTATATCGACTAATATTTGAAATTCATAAAAGAAAAAATATATCCTAGGTACAACAAACATGTGAACTTTTCCAAATACGTGAATTTGCGTTAAGTTGCAAAACATGAATGGAAAAACCTCTTCACCGCCTATCAAAATCGAAGACGCGTTAAAAGCCATTGAATATGCGAAATATTTCCATCAATATTATTGTAATATCATTATTGAAATAAACAATTTCATTATTCTTCTTTGATACTGAGAAAAATAGCAACAAATATTGGACCGTTCGAATCTAAAAAGAAGGAAACAGAGACACTTTTACGAAAACTCGGCCTGTATTTTTTTCCGAAGAACATCCTGAATGGGTCGAACTCCTAGGAATCGCCGGGCGTAACTAATATAATTGAGCCTTCGACGTAAATACGGAATAAGCATAGTTCAGTTCTAGGAAAAAAGAAAACAATTTCATTAGAAAGAACTTCCGGAAATGAAAGCACAGTAACGTCCATGATGATCAAAGGAAACTTGTTCTCAGAAGCAACAAAGGAAAAGCACTGCCAAACACGACCAGATAAACAAACTTATCAATAGCAGAAACTCCGAGTTAGATATATAATCGCTAAGCAACGCTCCGCATGTCGAGAGCATCGCGAAGAGCCGGCTGCACCATGAGAAAAACAACCAAAATTGCTTACGCATCAAAGGCGCAAATTCTTTGCGTATTGGTGAGGCCGTTACAAGTTGTGCCAACGATGATGTCATCTCCATAAAAATGTGAACATGGCTTAGTGCTTGAACCTGCCTTGCTTGAATAATACATACATAATACATAATAGAATAATACATACATATAATACCTACAAAGTTGTTCTGAAAGACAACACATCTTTTGGCAGACGGATCTAGCTATATAGGGGTGGGTGTAGTGTAGCGGTTAGAGGTTCCGCTTTCTGCACGATCGATCGATCGTTCGGAGGTTCGAATCCGCCTTAGTGCACACCACGCCTTTCATCCCTCCGAAGTCGATAAATTGGAACCAGACTTGTCTGGGAGGATAAAAACAGTGACTTGACACATCGGCTAGCCACCGCAAGTCATTGTATAGGCCAGATACACGTTCGTAAACCCCAAACGATTCTGAATTGAAGTGAACGTGGGGGCATATCCCAAGCGGATTGATTAACGCAAGAGACTTTATTTATCCTTCATCTTCCAACAAGAACAAGCAGTCAAAATTATTCTTCTCCAACATTTAGGAAAGGAAAGAAGAACATTCTCATCCTGTTTTGCTTCCTTATTTCTAAACGGAAAGAAGTTTGTGAAAGTTTACGCAACGCTTGTAGTGGCGGAACTCCAAACGAACGCCTGAGTCAATATTGGATATCTAGTTCAGTGCTGAATTCAGCGTGAATGATGAACCTGACCAAAGTCGCATTCACTCATCATGATGATTATGATGATATAAAGATATCTGCGAAGAATATAGATATTCCAAAATTTCTAAGCGTAGACCGCAAGTTAGATATGTTCACACAAGCTGACGAAATTCACTCTGCATTGAAGTTTTTGAGGTTTTACGAAGAAACGTTAAAGTCAATTCTACCATCTGCTGCTAGCAACTCAATATGCTGAACGGACCAACTGTGGAAAAGCGACCAGACTTGATAAATCACAAGAGTACTCTTGCTCCACGAAAGGGCTTGACCCGAAAAGGCATGCCAGTCAGTCACTCACACTCAAAAATTACACTAAGATGGTTTGGATGTGTTGTCTCATTTTTCATATCGAGAAGGCTTTGCAACAGCAAACTGTTGTCTGCTTTGGTTCTTAAGGAGTGTCTTCAGTCAAGAAAAAAAAAGCTCCATTCAAATTCCCTCAAATCAAAGTGTACTTGGTTCAGTTTCTCGCTAATAAATCGGAAATGTTCTGAGTTCAGTTGGAATCATCGAAAGAAGAAGTAGTGGCGAACAAAAAGGGCAGGTCAACAAATCCATTCTAAAGACTCCTTTCATGTACCAAAAAATGATCTAGAAAATTAGCAAAACAAGATGATGACTTTTTGAACAACCTAACAACGTGATCGTAAAACGTCGCAGCCACCGAATTAAGCTGAGTTTTGAGCAGAAAAAAAAAGAAGACTACACTCGACAGAACTATATGTTATTACGATCGCGCTCCATCGATATCCGGTCCCAATGCAACGATTGAAACACTCATCCGTGATGGCACAACCATAAACATTCGCAGTTCTGCAACAAAAAGTCAGACCACTGCGGAGCTTAGTGGGTAAACCCGAATCGAATGATTTGTAAGATATGCGAAACGTGAGAGAATGGTACGGATAAGGTTGCAACAGACATGGCAAGAACAAACACATGATAGGTAACTAAAACTTTTGTTAAGAAGTTGTTGAAGTTTTTGGGTGAAAGGTGGGTATAGATTATGAACATGAGCATGGCCCCACCCAATTTTCCTTAATCGCCATGAAAAATTGAGTGACGTTTTTTCCTACGAACGCCGGTGTCCTCAGAAGCCTATCGGTTTTAGTTGAATAAGGAGGTGAGAAATCCCGACTGATCTCGTTCGATCGTTCGATCGAGAGCGATCGTTCGCGGACGTGGTGTGTTCCCACGTTTCTCGCAGGAACAAACGAAGTTTTTTAGGTTTTTTAGTTGTTTTTTTTAGTTTTTCAAGACGACTGAGGAGAGGTGACCGAAGTCACGCTCAAACTCGTAATCTACATCCCCAACTCTACAACTGCCCACAGAGGAACCAACATCTTCAGTTCCGTGATACGCTACCATTTATTTTAGGGAGAAAGTTATTGAAAAAACAATGTAGCACCGCAAAATACTGAGTGAAAAATTTATAGATTGGACTCGTCGAACTATTATTAAGAATAATTATATATTTTAAAAACTCATAAATAATATTTATGGTACTCACAAATGTAATGACTGTGATAAGATCTAGGAAACAAAAAGGTAAGCAGGAAAAAGGAAAAAGTTTGCGGCTTCAGTGCATAATATGAAAAGCTGAAAAGGTGGAAAACAAACCCTTACGTTGGAATTCCCAATTATGTACAAACTGCACGGATTAATTAAGACTCCACTTTATTGCATTACGCTTTATAGCCTCTATAAACAATGGCCAGATAGCAGCAGAACTAACAAATTCATTAGTTTTCGTTACCAATATCGCAGATAGCGAGCCAACTGCCGTTATAACTAGATAAATTATCATATTGCAAAGCTAACTAATGATAACTCCCTTGCGATCTAGAGAGTTAAGCTAAATACTACGAAAGGTAAATGAAAAATGCCGACTTCGGAGTTAAATTGTAAAAACGATCAGCAAGCAGCGCCAACTAGTGTGAAAATTGTACATACTAAAGGAGCAGGAAGCTGTGTACTGAAAGTACATTACCACTAGGTCCGGCAGAGCACGTTTATATCGTTATGAAACGCAGAAATTCTTCGCAACAAATCATCGGAGCGATACGATAACAAAATTTCCGATCATTTTCCTGAGGTCCTAGATAGTTGAGATTTCCCGGAATTTTAACGTTCTCTCAATGGTAATCTAGTAGAGATCTTTAAATACTTGCATCAGCGAAGACTGTCTTACAGAAAATATCTCAATAAATGTATCCTTCAACCGCACATAGTATTAAAAGTTGCACATAATCGTTTCTTCCCACGCCTCGTATATCGCGCATGATTTGTTTTCTGCGCCTGGAAAGCGCCACATTTTTATGAGAACGCCGATATAAAGACTTCAAAGATAAGTGTTGTACCGCACACTCAAACAGGTATCTTCGGATTTCCACGAATGCTACAGGAATATTGGAACAAATTAGTTTGGATTATCTAAGAATGAAATGAATGAAACAAAGTTGTGCAGGGTTAAATAGGTTGGAAGGCAAAAAAAAAAAATGGAATCTCTGCAGTGACGAACTGAAAGCATTTACTATCAGGAGATCACAAAAGCTCATTACAACAGACCAATTGTACAATAACGTGGTGTTACGTAGAACTGACAACAGCTCGATTCACTCCGCACTTTTACGGGACCTAAATTAAAGTAGGGCGTACAACCAGATCTAGTTGTTTATTCACGTCCTTTACTTTATCAGTGGCCAGTGATCAAATTTGTAAGAGTGACAGGCAATCCGAGAAGACGAAAACTATGTAAAACTAGAACGATGAAGAATTCTTGCTCACCCATAATGCACATAATTGCAGATCCCAAGATATTTTGTTACTTACCGCATAATTTAACAGCTTTTTAAAACATGAACTTGCGATTCGCGGTTGAAACACTTTAAAAAAGCCTTCCTGCTCCTCTATGAAGCAATTTAATACGTACTCGAAAGTATAGTTTCTTACTGAGTGGCAACCTTTCAGCTTTGTTTTTTTTTTAAAAAAAAACTGAAGATGGGCGTAGATAATGATGAAGTCATTCTACTCTATAACTCACTGACAATGCGAACGACTACATGCTCGTGCACTACCCAAGGAACTTATCCTGACTTATTCTGAAGCGTTCATCAGTTCCAACTGCTTTGTAATTCAAATTTTTTCTACAAGTACAAAAAAATAAAAATAGAAGTTCTTTTAGGAACTACATGCTGATATAAAGACTTCAGAGATCAGTTTTTGTATAGCATACTCAAGCAGGCATCTTCGCATAAAAAAACGGATTCGTGGGGAACCTAAATTTGCAAACCAAAAAATAGCTTTTTTTCCCCAAGAATTAAAGAGAAAATAGAAAACTTAGTGCAGAACTGAAAGACGGCGCCTCTTCAGTTTACTTAAACAAAACTCGACTCAGAGGAAACGAGTAAAAACGAACTCCCAAAGAACTAAGAGATTGAAGAGCGACGGATACACACACAACTTTCCGTAAAAAAACAGTAGCAATACGAAATAGGACAATTTCATGGGAAAGCATGGAGTTCAAAACGCCAGATCCAGTTTGTCTTTTTCAAAGACGGTTTATAGAACCAGTAGTACAGGTAAAGAAACCTGTATTTCCGCATATACAGCTGCGGCAGAGTTTCGTTTTTCATAAACACGACGAATGGGGACAGGAGTTTTGTTACTTTTTACCTTACTAACTATTACAGCTTATACATCAGCTTATACACCAATAGTTTTTGAGGTATACCTCTGCTAATTTCTCTTCCAGATGAACAATAACACCGGATTTTCTATGCTTGATCCCTAAACGTTTTCTATCCAAAGCCTCAAAGATCAAAACCATACAACTGACACAACAACACCATCCTGTTTACCAGAAGTGTAGACGGGGAAAGCCATCGCGCGACTCACTTACCGTCGTGAAATCTGCAATTTGACACTCTACACTAGCCCTTATGTGAAATCTGTGCTACCAAAACATGCATCATCTCGCCGATCCAGGAAAACACTGACACAGTAGTGTCTTGTTTTGATTCCACACAATACCACGAAAACCACCCCCACTGGCAGATCCCTTCATGACGCTAAATGCAGGGTTGCATTACACAAAGCAGTACACAATCGGAAGCGCAAAAGCATTGAAGTCACGCGACGTACGCCATAATGAGACTAGCCCTATATGTTTCAACGCTCACCGGAATGAACAATTAGCCCCGCAACGTTCCGCTGAAAGACCACCCGACAGACATATGCAAATGCGAAACAGAGTCAACAGACAAAGAATAAAGAAATCATCTATATTCCGCAACCACCGCTTCCAAATACTGCAACGAAATCTTAGGTAAACACTGCAGGATAAATATTATCCCAACACAAACAACATCGAAGAGTCACGTGTGAAATAGCAGTTCCCGGAGTTCTTGTTCTAGGAAGGAGAGGTTGAAGAAATATAGAAAAAAAACTCAAGATAATCAATTGAATGAGAAAGAAAAGTTTCGAAGGAATGTGCTTGAGTCTACCAAACAATAAGAAACGATTCCAGAATTCAATGTCAATGCTCTCGTTCCAATAAGTTAATCAGTTGAAAAAAAAAAGTTGAAACAAGTCTGTTTTCTAGGGCGTAGATATGATACCTTCGAAGAAAACAACACGGTAAAAACTAGTAACAGTACTCTAAGATTAGCCGCTCAAAATCGGAATGAAAGGATGTCCTTATATGAACCAAACATTAGCAGAGTTCGCATTACAAAGTTTGTATCATACAGATACTATATTATGGGACTGAGCCTTTTTCAAAACCAATCTCTCAAGTTGTCTATTTTTGCAGACAACATTGCTTCAAAAACGTTTCGCATCAAGAAGTAAATCGAACTAAAAACGACAGCTCCGGACCGAAAGAAAAGTAAGCAATTTCCAAAATATTTCGCAACATTATTACACAACTTTGTGCAATCAAATACTCACATCACTACTAATAAAACAGAAATACAAATTTAAGAGTGATGTTGAGTTGAAATGTTCTGTCTATTACAACAGCATCTAATGCATATTAGGAATATTAGACCAGCCGTACGTTAGCGCTAATCAAATGCTGAACAAAATGAGCTAATACGTCACATTAATGGCGAATAAGCATAAAATGTCTCACTCTGCACTCATTCATTGTGAAAATATCAATATGAGCAGCAAGGAGAAAACAGAAACGGTTTCCATACTCATGAATTCCAGGTGATAAGCTGACCTTTGAGTAAAAAGAAACGGTCAGGTATCACAAATAATGACCCGAAAGAAAAGGTTTGCCTGCTGAAATGAGATGTTTTGCCAAAACACATTGCTCCACTACTAAGAAGGCAAGCTAATGAAGTGAGCGAGTAGAGCGCGTAATTGAAAGTCCAAAAGCAGAGTTTACTGACTCACGCTCATTATCAGAGACACAGCATCAACGCAAAGAAGTCACACACCAATAAATGAGACACAAATAGCAGAACGAAGAGAGTGTTAGGGTTACTAAGAGTTCGAATGTTCAATGAACTCAGTGAAGAATAAACTACGCATTATGCGTTTGACCGACATTGTAAAAAGGTATGGTGACTAGTTTCGACGCAAAAAAAACAACTGAAGGACACGTACCTGACTGCTGAAGAGCCACGAAGGACGAGAGAGAACGTCTGAGTTGCCAAGATGCGATGAGAGACTCGGCGGTGATCCAGAAGAGACGGACGAGTTACTGTTGACAGCCGACGAAAGATTGTCGAACCACGGGGAACTCTGTTGCCTGCCTCCCAACGAGTCAAGCATCTTCTCTGGATAACAAAAGATATGCTCTTCAGCGCACAGAGATGACTCTGAATGACTGAGACACACACAAAGTGAACGCGAGCTTTTGTTTTCGTGTATAAGTCAGAAACAAGTGTTTGAGAAACACGAAAGCGAACTCTAAACTGTCAAACAAGATGAGAGATACATGCAACATTCCATGACGTAAGCGTATGAAATCTACAACGCAGAGAACGTGACACGAAAGCGATAAGCGGAAAGCCAGAATAGCAAAGATGCTACGAAAGAGACTTACCAGTCAGCTGTGGGAATGAGTGAAGAGATGAAGAGATGCAGCTTGTAAAGAACTGTCTGCGTATTGCTACCTGAAAACATGAACAGCTGAATAACCATGGATTTATTCAATACGAGAAACAGAAACGAAGACCGAAGCGAAGAAGAGAAACAACTCAACATTGATCAGACGCAGGATGAAAGAGCTGCGGCCGCAAAGGAAAACATGTGATCAAAGAAGTGATCGTAGACTAGAAATATCGACGACATGTAAAGAAGAAGCTCAGAAGTTGAATATGATGGGAAGTGCAGGTCAGTCGAGAAAATGAGGTGAACGTAATCCAGATCAATGTCGACAGAAACAGTGAAAAGGTTAGCATACAGACAGATACGAAGATGATATGCACTCCGCTAGGTGCAATTGACTGGTCATCGTTGCAGGACCGCTGCATCATGACAAAGGATAACAATGACACAAATCGTTGAAATTCTACAGCAAAAAGTGCAGAGCACATCAAAATTCACATCTCATTTGATTCTGTTATCTGTTCTGAGTGCCAACTGCACTTGTTGACAAACAACCGATTTCACGAATATCATCGATCTTCACACTCATGGTACACTTCGACCTAAGTTACTTCATAAGGTGGTAGGTGATTGTTCAACACTTCATTTGTATATAATTTCAGAAGGAGTACGTAACTTCGCGTGTGCAAAAATGGAATCTCGTTCAATTTAAATGACAGCTATTGGGCAAAATATCCTTAATTCTCTCGTTATAACAAACTATGAATTACGGCGAAACATAGACACGTAAACCTCACAGCATTATCACGGGTAAAATTCCATTTGATAACGACACTAATTGTATTTGAGATGCCTCACGAAAGAACTGGAGGGGTAACAGAGACGAACTGAACATGTGCTTCATTTGGAAAATGAAAGAGGGATGGCGCAACATTCATTCGATGTCTCACATAGTGCATAGACGTCCCACAGGGATTAGAGGAGGCGTGTCCAAGACTAGATTTTTGTAGTGAAGCAAGCGAAACTGTAATGTACTGGTGAGTCAGCTCATCAACACAATAATCATGAAACTTCTGCTCGTCACCGACCGGCGAGCACCTGTTCTCGCGTGCTTCCTCGCATCTCCTCCTCTAATCACTCTCGTCCTCCTTTAAATTCTCTTTCCACCCGGTCGTTCTACATTCTTCGTGTGTGCCAGACAGCTGTTTCGCTCACCAGCCGACTCTCCGCATGTGCAACAAACAGCCCACATACCAAGAAATATTTCTGAAATCCCACTCCCACTGACAGGAACAAATGTGTGCGATGTGATGCGGTCCTCCCCTCATATGATGTCCTTTCGAGGTGCTTTACATTACTGGGAACAAAATCGCTTTAGGAACACCAATTCGCCTTGATAGTCCGGTTTTCACACGAATAACTCAAGAAGTGGTTTGTTTTTCCTTCTTGGAAGCTAAAGTGCTTGTGTACTAGTGATTCCTCTTCGTAAAGAAGGACGATCGCTTAACGCATCCGGAAACAAGTGACAAAACAGGGGTGATCGATGTTCTCGGTGTAGCTTTTTGTTCGCTAGAAGCACTCCCACGTAGGAAACTTGAAAATTTTCTTGACTTTCCCTTGTCCATGCATCTTACATCCACTGGCTATAGATCTGCGATAAGGAAGTCAATTCCTGCAAAAACAAAACGATTCTTCAACATTACACAATCTCTCGGGTTAGATGGGCGCTCGATGCAAAATCAAACACATTTGAAGGATACTTTTTTCTATTTAATACTTTGGAATGCCATCTCTACTGGGCAGAAACAAAAAAAAATCCTAAAAGAATTATAACGCGATGCTAGCCTCAATTTCGCTGCTCATGACAATTTTGGCGATTTCATATTGAAAGCTGATCGAATGTCCGTGCCTGAGGTTACAAGTCCTGCCTACTGCGTTTATACCTGCTGCGCTAGCATCTTCTTCGTTGTATTCATAGAACCGCCATCAAAGAAGTCACCTTTTCAGTATCTAGCACCATTATCTTCTTTCGAAGACCAGACTAGAGGATGACACAACACTGATCAAAATGCACGGCGACTTGAAAGTTGTGAAAGTTCACGAAAAAGCATTAGAAAGACCCTAAACCGCTGTTCAATTCATCATGCTGTCGTGCCTATTGAAAAGGTGAATTAACAGTGCAGGCAGGACTTTTAGGATTCGCGTGGGATTTTGTGAGAAGCTAGGAGGATAAGCGTTTATAATACTGACGTCGATGCGAAGAGGATTTGTGTAAGTATTGAAAACTACAGACGCAGGAAGAAAGAAAAGAAGCAACCATCAAACTAAGAGAGTCGCGACTTAAAAGGAACACGGCTTACAATAAAGATGTAATTATATCTACTCTACTGCATGGTTGCACTGACACTGAACACGATTCAAGTCGATTTCTCATTGAGTGGAAAATGTGAAGAACTGTTGAGCCTTTTTGTCAGTTGTAAGACTCGAAAAAGGTATAATGTTTGAAAATTCAGGATAGACGGTCGGCAACAGAAATGATTTACCGCTCTTGTCATGGGAAACTTCTAAAGTTAGCTGGATTCGAACTACCAGAATTTTTTCAGACAATTCTTTCTGAAAAAATCATCACACCTATTTCAAAATGAAAATAATGTTGGAATTATATGAACAAATTAGACTGGAGGCTGAATGTGAATTTGTTCAGATTCTACGTTGCGGCCTGATGCATTAAAATTGCCAAATGGAGCCGGAAATTTTGAGTATTTGAGAAAAATTGGAAGGTAATTACCGGAATAAGAAGTGACAGAAATAAAAACTTCATGCACTGATACTAGATTGTTTCGTACAAGGTAATCCCGAGTAACAGTTCGCGGAACTAAAGCGTCATTTAGACTCATCAGTTGTTTTCCTAAAGAGTAGGTGGCGAAACAGAAGAGCGTACGATAGCGATGTTTGTCGGAAGCAACGAGTGCACGTGAAAAGTGAAACGACGACAGTAAGCAGGCGGGATGAAAGCGAGGCGCAAGGCGCGAGACAGCGTGCCGGTTCTGTGGCGTGGCGCGAGCGCAATCGCGACACTATGGCGTAACAACATGGGTGGCGTGGCGACGGCAGCGGCACAGTCGGTTCTATTAGGGATCGGAGAAGGAAGGGAAAGAACGTGTTTGCTAGCTCGGGGTTTTCGAAAAAGAGCGTGGCATATGCTAATCGAAACGACGACACGATGATGATCCAGCACAGAAAACTGGTCTCGACTCGACTCGAACAAGGTGAACTGCGACAGATTCACCACAGATACACAGAAAGACACAGTCGTTCGCGACAGGACGACCTCACATATAACCAGCACTTGCTAGATCAGCCCCGATATGTGTGACACCTTACACTGTAAAACACTCAACATACATCGAGAGCCGGTTCCCCTGATGTTCCTTTGAACTATCAGGAGACAACACTCAAGCATTTCGTTGCATTTCGTAGCATTTCGGAGGCTCAACATAATAAATTTGAAGGGGAAATTTCAACGAAGACGTCCAGTTAATCGAGATCAATGCACGAAACAAAAAGCCAATAAAGGTTTTTCACTTCAAAACTACGAGTTGTTAATGTTGTAGCAAATCCAAAAAAGATTCAGAGGCCATTGTGATTTTTTTTTTGCAATTAGGTCCAAGATGTCTTAAACTACAGACGAGCTATTAATAGAGAACTAAAAGTATCTGATCCTTGCAGGTCCTCCACACTCCCTCCAATATACGCAATTTCACGGATTTTCAGACGAAATTGAAGTTAGTTTTCAAGGATAAATCGCAAAGGAACCAACAAACTCTAATCAATTCCTATTTCATTAGATTGAAAAGACATAATATGTTCAATAATCAAGTAGGGCAAGTTCATTAAGGTGAGCTGTTCGGAAGTAAAACGTTTGTCCTGATGCCGAAGCAAAGCTTCAGTGAATTTGAGAAAAGAATAAAATTTCTCTTAGGAAATTGGTCTTCTCAAAATGCATTCACCTAGAAATAGTATGGGGAGTGGAATTTGCAATTAAGCTGATCCATTTGCCTCTTTTCTAGTTCTTATAATCTTTGCAATTTGATGTAAAATTCACAAACTGTAGATGATTCACGCCATGAAATTCAGGATTTTGTCAGGGAATCTGCATTCTACATCCGCACAAGATAGATCTTTTTCACTTCTTCCGATTCAACTAAAGGACAGAATACTTGGATCGATCATTCGGATTGAGAGAAATATTCATCCTCACTTACGCGTGTGCCTAGAAATTACTTCAAAGATGCTTTTTATGCGATCTCGGATAGCTTCTGGAGAATCAGCTAGTTTCAAATCCGTCGTAGTGAAATAAACACCTTTTATTTCGTATTTTCCTATTTTCTACTGCCTTTGTGCGTAATATATTAGCAAGACATTGTTCGCAATTGTTTATAGTCAGTGACGTCCATGAATATGCAACGACTGGAGACGAAAACCCACAGGACACTGATGAAAACCGGAAGTAAAGCATATTTAACAACAATTGAGAAGATGGAGATTTACACGCGGCTTTATAAGTTAAATCAAACATTGCAGTGAAGTAAAATTACTACATACATATCTATGGCGCTGTTTTTTCCTCGCCTAGGTTCTTATAAATATTTTATGTATCGTTAGCACAAGAAGAGGTGCTTTCTCCCAGCTTAAACTTCGGCCCGCTAATCCGCTCTGCTAATGTGCACGTCAAGACAACACATGAATGCGCATGGAAATGAAGGAAGAAGCTACTTAATTGAAGACCTCCAAACTCACGGACGAACGATAGATTTAAGCCGACCACATTTAGGATGTGACAAGCTGTGTGGTGCTGCGATGAAGACAGCAATACAGAGGTGGGAAATGCAGGAACGCACCACATGGCGCATCTCTAGGAGCAAAAAAGTACTGCAATCGAAAGCGCAGATAATGGCGGCAAGGTCGTGATAGGAGTTTCAGGGGTGCGGTTACCGAGCTGTCTGAATCACCCTTCGCCCGAACCCTGCGCTTATCCAGTCGAGCAGTGGTAATGTGGGATTTCAGCAGTGCGGACGCGTTGACGCATGAGCTCAGCTAATCGTGAATCCGACGGCAGGCAGTCGGCTGGTAATAATACGAACCAGTCCGGGCACAACTAGCGCCATCCCTTCGACACCTCTGGCACGGCACTTATTTGCTTGTTGTGGGAGCGCGAGTGTCTTGATGACGCAAACAAGTCAGAAGAAATCTGGAAGAAGCCAGCAAATATAGGAAAATGTGATGGTAATCAAGGACGAGTTCTCTTTAAAATGCACCGGCTTCTCCTCGTCTATGCAAAGAGACATGTCATCTATCGACTTAACTCTGAAAAGCGGCAGTATTTCCACGGCAATGCATGCTTTACGATCTTAATGGCTCTTTATTGGTTTTAAGCACACCAGAAGCAAGGCAGTTAGAATTGTGGATAGAAGGAAACGATTCGCGATTTTCTCATGATTTACCCTCTAAGTTCCTGAATTGACGTCTTCGCACTCACTTCCGGCAATTACCAAATGTACTGTGAGAAAAAAGTAATATTCGTTTCCGCCGCAACGAACCGCTGAAGAAATATTTGCAAATGGAAAGCAGAGTTAAACAGCTTAAGCGCTGTTCTTCCTATACAAATGTAAAAAGTTATTTTCATGAAGATTTCTGTGAATATGATTACACTTACACGCATACGTACGTACATATGCTCCCGGAAATAATAGAACCACACTTGGGTTGTTGGAGGCAGTTGGTCGGAGGATTATCAGATTGCGGTTATGTCAGTTCGTAGTTAACAGCTTCGTTCTGATGCTGCACAATAATTTGCCTCGCATTGACGTAATAACCCTTTCAGAAAGCTAATGTTATGGCCGTAGTCAATTATCCCTGCATCTCTCCAATTACTGTGACCAAATACATAATCCCTATACGCACATACAGTCTGGTGGTACAGTGGTCAAAATATTTCGTTTTATGGTGCAAAATAGCGTTAGCAGTCGGGTGCAAGGCGCGGCTGACAACAGAAGGTCTATGCATCACGCAAATGACTACTGCAGATCATTCAAGATCACCATGGAACAAATTTTCGAACGACTATGTGATTTTTAAGCTGAGGGGGCCAACACAGGGAGTGGAAAGAGTTCACTGGGTACTGAGGGTGTGCCCATTATTGAGACATTCTGAAAAGATATTGAAGAAAAGTTGCACGACTTGTAGAAAAAAATCCGATAACAAAGATGAAACCAACTCCAGTCCTATTAAATTCCATAAAGTAACTCTTGAAAGGCAAAACCATAAAATCAGGATAACATAACATATAATGAAAAATTGTTAAAATAAGATAGATGTGTGAGGAACACTGATGTAGCGAAGTTGGCAAGAGCTTCTTCTGCGACTTCACGGTCGGTCAATGGTTCGAAACCTCCTACAGCCAATAATAAAGCGGTTCATTCCTTGAAATATTGGTGGAAGAATTTGCTCAGAGAATAAAAACGCTGACATGGCACATCGGGTAGCCCCCGCAAGTCATCGAGTCAGTCAGTGCATGGGCGAGACGCGTGTTCGTAAACCTCAAAAGATTCTGAATTGAGGTGAACGCATCCCAAGCTGATTGATTAACGATAGACAGCTTATCCTTAATGCTTTTGGGAAATGTGTGAAATTTACAAAATTGCATAAAATCACAACCACGCATAATATATACAGTGAAGATAACGTAGTATTATATAATTACATCAGGTGTGATAAATGTGTATTCGGCGACACAACGTATGTGAATCGGTCTTAACAACTTTACGTGATTACTAAGCTTATCTGAGCAAGTACAGAGAAAACTTTTCAGTTGCTAAAACACGTAGGTAAATTATACGGGATACCGGAAGGTAGTGTCGTTCGCGCGCATGTGGTTAGTACTAGTCAGTTGATCTGGTACGTTGGAGTTCTAGAATTCTTTTCAAGTTAAGGTGACTTCGTTACTTTTATCCTACAATACGTCCAAATGCATACGATTTTTTTTACTATGTTTGCTCGGAACATTAGGTGCAAAATCAGATGAGTTCCCATTTGACACTTATTCGAGTTCCGAAAAATTGGTGAGGTAACAAAATTCCAGTAGTGGTGATTTGTAAGGTTCGCTTGTGTAACTTGTGTTTGTACTAACTCGACGAAAGAAAGACGCTACTTCTCGGCACCCATAATGAGAGTATCAAGATCTAAAATTATTCCAAACAGAAGCCGAGAGAAGATCTCGATCTCGCCTCCTCTGCATTTTTTCTCTCGCTGTAGTCTAAGCTATCGGCAGAGTGTCAGACGCCCACTCCCTCTGTCTCTGAGCCACATTATCGGCCGCAAATGAGCCAACTGCAGACTACGTACTTAAAGGCATCACCCCACGAATCTGAGGTGGTGCAGATTTCAGGTGGAGTATTCGTATGCAGGATGGGAGACTACGAAGAGGGGGGTGATTCCGTCCATTTCTTCCTAATTACCGTAAAAAACGGCCCGGAAGATACGGCTTCATTCGTTTTGGCGCACCATTTTGTACAAGAGGTTCGATTGGAGCGCGCCAGTCTTGTGCGGCGCCGCATCTTCCGGGCCGTTTTTTACGGCAATTAGCAAGAAATGGACGGAATCACCTCCCTCTCCGTAGTCTCCCATCCCGTATACGAATACTCCACCTGAAATCTGCACCACATCAGATTCGCGGGGTGATGCCTTTAATCACTTACCAAATTACTCACAACATAGAGTGTTTTATAATAGTAATTATTATTATTAATATTAGTAGTAGTATTGTTTTGTCTGAGTTGAAGACAGAGTTACTCACCGTCCTCATTACTAACCCAAGAGTGACAATTTTAAGCTTTTGGAAAAGGGTTAGTGTCCTTCTCTATAATAGTTTTTGCCAAATATGCAGTAATAAGAGCAAAAACAACGGAGTCCTTTGGGAGAAGCAGTGAAGATTGAACTCACTCATGTAATAATTGAGCGTAATTATTGAGCGCTGCATTTGAGGAAACATTATGAACAGAAAACTCTATGCTATATATAAATGTAGCGTCTTCCCAGGATAACTTTTTTGCATGGAAATCAAATACAGAAAAGGTTATTCGCTACCATTTGAAGAAAGGTTGCTTCTTCATATGGTCATCACCGTATATGTTGAACAGAGGGACCGCAATGACCGCTCTTCAGCTGCTTTGCACAAGTTGCATCTTCTCTATGCACTGCCCCTAATCGGCGGTGCATTGCGTTCAACGGTTTGGATAAATTCAGCGTCGAACTCAGTTCAAACATGACTAGGTATTAAAATTCCTTACTACCCTCCACTACTATAATTTTGTCATAATCTGCTGTGAAGAATTAAGAGTAAAAAAGGGAAATTTTAAAAAAAAGCGAAAGGAGTATCAGAAAATCGGGTTCTGAGAACCTTTTTCAAAGGAATCGCATATCACTTTCAAATGATAAGAGCGACAGAAAATCTTCGGATCCGTTCATTCGAGTCTTTGTGAATCCTGCAGTTTCACCAATTACTTGAAAAGGATGCCATTTTTGCAAAAGTTGCCCTGCCTTTTTTCGACAGTAATGTAGGTGAAACGTGGTACAGACGATCAGAAACCTAAACCATATCGGGTCTCCGTAGTCCTTCTTTCTTCACCATTATTAATGTCAAGAATTTCTCGCCAGTTGTGCAGTGGTGGATGACGAAAGCAAAATTTTTACATAAATGCCGTAATTGTCTCCCGGGTCCGCACATAGATGCATTGAAAAATGTATTTCAGTCAAACCGTGACTACTTGGCAGACTAGTAACAAAAACAAAAAAAACTTGTTGTTCTTTCAGAGTCAAGAAGATGCCGATTTTTGCAGCAATAAAGTCCAGCCACGATGAGAAGCCAGCAATTATCTGCCTTCTCGACCCGGTTGACACAACAACGTTAAGAAGAGGATTGTCGTTTTAAGAACAGTTCCACACGCAAAAGAGTCGTTACATGGAAAAGTGGCGTAATTTTCTTCCATATCTTGATTAGTTGCCTGATAAACATTACCTTGGGAACATGACATCAAATTAGCTGTGTTAATCCTAATACGCTTCAAATCAGTCCGTGAACACTTGAAAAATAGCTCAGCAAACTAGCTCGGATTAAATGAGAGTAGTGAAACAAAAAACAAAATGCAAAGAATTTAGCGTTATTTTATGAAGAAGTACTTGAGGAATTGCGTATGTGACTGAAGACGAATGACAGATGTTCAACACTTCGCTTCGAGGAAAAGATAATCATAGTGTCGAGTGTTTACTTGAGAATGATGGGGCACACAGTAATGGTGGAGCTAAAAAACATCGAAGATGAACAAGTAATCAAGAATTTTTGCGCAACCAAAGAAAATCTAGAGCAATTCTGGGAAATCGCTCCCATAAATACCATTCGAAAAGTACATCTCATTTGTCGGAACTACTTTTAAAGGCAAATAAAGATTTCTGATCTTTGTTTCTTTCCTCAGTAGTGGCCGCGATGTCTATAGTAGTTTTAACCTTCTAGAGATTTTTTGTAAATTCCAACAGCACTTAAATCATGATAGCAATTGCATTCAATTCAAAGAAGTTTTCTTTAGTAGATCAGTTGGTAATTCATGGATTATACTGGCGAATGTCACTCGGGGATGTCTGCAGATTTCCCATTGAAAGTTTTGCTAAAACAACAGAAGAAGTTTGATGAAGAGTTGTGAGAGTTTTCTGGAAAGGCGTGATTCGTTTTGGTTGGAAATACACAAAAATAAGGTAAAAACTAGGGACTCATCAGTGAGACAATATAACCAGAAAATTCGAGACGCACACATAGAATAGCCAGTTCTAATGATAAACGATTAGAATTATTCAAGTTTTCTTTTATAAACATAAAAACGGTATTAAAATGGAATCGGTGTTGCATTATTTTCAATAAAAGGAGAAACATTAACAAACCCGGCCTGCATAACATTCTGGGAACTTCAATTAAATACATATATCAGATCCACATTTGCAGGACATACATGATTCCCTAGAGTAATCATCCAGAAATTAAAACAGACATGATTTCTTGATTGCTTGAAAAGAAAAAATCTGAAAAAAAGCGTGATACGAGTTTAGAAACAGAAACTTTGGACTTTCCATTGTCGACGAAACGTTGTTTGTGAATAGACCCATAAATGCAAGTGTTTGTCGCGATACAAATTCAAATAACGCGATAAGTCATGCCGTTGCCGATCATGCAAATAAACCAGTTCCGGGAGTAAACACAGTAGCAAAAAAAAACGTAATAAGCAGTTAGTTCGTTCGAAAGGTGAGATCGATACTTTATCGATGACAGAGCATGCTTCCGCGAGGCACCTCATATTTATCAGTGAAGAACAGCTGACTGCTTGAACACTGGCGAGACGTCGACCATCAATGATTGACGTCGTCTGAATAGTGAAAAAAGCGCTAACATCTATCAAACATTTTCGACAAAAGACACCTGACTGTGACGAAAAGCCGCTTTACCATAGAAGACTGGACTATGGCAAAACTTCTCAGTAAGCTAATTTAATGCGCTCTCGTTCGAAAGAAAGATGTTTGTGAAAAAATGATCAGAAAAAAGGCGTATATGATTTGCTGCAGCGCATGATGCTCCTGCGATTCCTAAACGAAACTTATTCTGGATATTCACAGAATGCACAGACAAAATCTGGTTGCAAAAGGATCGAACGTGGTGTACAGCAGTTGTGAAGTTTAAATGAATTTCCTAGTTCATGACATTACCACCATAACATAGTCACGAGACCTTTGCACATCTGAAAGAGCACTGAAAAATCAGGAAAAGTACACAGCCGTCTCGAACATAACAGGTAACATTTGTATAGGCTCAATACTCGCAGGCATTTATCATGTCCGGCCCTCAAAGCACTAGAAAGCACTCGCGCTGATCAATCCTTTCCCGATGCGCCAACTGAACTTAAATTCAGGTTTAACAATAACTAGCGGCGACCGCTCGAATTAGCAACTCAGTGCCCTCAACCTCCAAGATAAATTAGCTGTCAACTTATACACCTTGGAGGAGTGAAAGGCGTAGGTGGTTGTTTGCGGTGTAAACGTATGTAGTTTTCTCTGTTCAGTAGCGTGTACAAAAAAGTTTAAACTTGTAAAAGAGGATCACCTTTATCAGAAAAGGAAAGGGCATTCCGAGTAATATCTGCAACTGCTAGAGGGTTTGGACAAAACCTTCTGAGTCTCCTACGAACTGTTCAACGAAGATAATGTCGTTCACGGTTGAAAGAAGCGATGACTCAATATGTGTTTACAAAGGTTGCCAAAAAAAGGTCGTTACAATCCAGATGTCATCTTGGGGAGACCATTTCAACAGACATTAAACACTGACACTGATGTTAGTACGAATTCCGTTTGTTATCACTGGCGCGATATTTCGGCTGACGGGTGTCGAAGTGACGCTAAAGTCTAGAATAAGGAAAGCAGTAGCATCGTTTCAACGAATCTTCATGATCATCTGGACGATCTATAAAATAAAGACAATGAAATAAACGAAAGTTCATTCGCTGCTTCCATGAAATATGTAGAAATACCTAGAAGAAGTAAAGTTACTTTCCAGCAGTGCTTGCTTCAAGGATTTGTTGAAGCGCTGCTAGGAGGAATCGTTCATACCTATGTATAGGTGATCTAGGAATAAATGAAGATTATATGTAGTGATATGAGTGTTTCACCCCTCCCCCAATGCTCAGGTTGAAATTCTTCCGAGACAGTTCTCAAGAAGAGAAGAGCAAAAAAAGTGGAGGGTTCTTGTTTATTTGACTGTTGCTGGAGTGATGTGCAACTTTTTTGTGCCAATTCTATTAGTTAAATTATGTTGGTCTACATGGGCAGTTTGGCCAATTGGAATCAAGAACATAAAACTTCCGGGAATACGACGTTCCTTTTTTGAACAAAAGGAGTTGTCCGCACATGAGCTGCACCACCTTACGTCAAACTAAACAAAAATTGATTGAGTTGAGCGTCAAACGTCTGACTCATTCAGCACATTCGCTAGAATTCTCGGAAAGTTAACATCGTTGAATTAGGAGATTTTTCTACAAAAAAAAATTCTCAGGCGGGTAAGAGACTTGGATTTCTTGATATTTTACTGGAAGCCTTTGAAAATACTGAATTCTCGTTCATTGGTCCTGTTTTTGTTTACTTTTCGAGTATACTAACATTTTCATTTATGCTACGCTGGTATAATTACTTTGCTTTACATAGAATAGTGAAGAACATTGCTATGTGCGCTGGAAGAAGAGAAACTTGTAAGAAACTGCATTTTCTCAGCAAGAAAAATTATCGATTACTGAAAACTGTATAGCAGAAATGAATCGGAAATGAATTTCTATAATTCAATTCTCTGACTGTAGCCGGAAGAGAAATAGTACAATGGATTTGATTGGATCCCAAAGTTTTAATCCACATCATTTCCATTGAATCATCGACTGAGTAATACTTTTTTCAGCCATTCATCCACATGATTGTATGATTCAGAATCTTGATAGAAACAAATATAATCGCTTTACAATTCATGTGTCCACAGCTGCAGTGATTAGAATCAGTTTTCGGAGTAGTACTTATTCCTATTTTCCTGAATAACCTCGCATATTCTACAGTTCGTTCAAATTTTGAAAGAAATATGTGAGTCAAGAAGGAAGTTCGAAGAGGTCCTGCTATTTTGAACATGTTCCTTCATTTTGAGGGAAATAGCAGGCCGTAAACAACCGAAAGTAAAGTTGTTACCTTAGAATTAGCTCTTATTAATTGCTGTTCGGAACTCAATCGGAATAAGTCTGGAGATTTGTCAAAAGAAAGAAAAAGACTTTATAAAATGTTCGGAAGATTGCCGGAAGCAGCAAAGAGACATAAAAGGAAATTCCTAGGAAACAAGTTTTGGTGACTATTGTGGTAATCGAAAGTTGAAATTATTCAATGCGCCTGACTGAACAATTGGGAGTAATGGTCTGCTGTGAAAACGCAACATTAAATCTGCACCTCGCAGTATTATTTTCTCTCAAAAGACCTGGAAAGGACGTGCGTTTCTTCTCTCCGGTGCCTACCGCTAAGTGCCACTCTCCTCAGTATCTTCTTGGAATCTGAGAAACCCTTGAGGTTCATGCATATCTCAGTAGAAGGGTTTTAATCAACTTAGATATGGAACTAGAGGTGCTTGTTTTCTCGAGGAGCGATTTCAAAACCACGATGAAAAAACGTCCGTAAGAGTATGCGTGTGTGACGAGGAAGCGGGGGTGAACGGGATGATGAGTACTCCCGCCGCCTATCCGCGACGATAGCGGTGGTTTCGGAGCGAAAGCAAACAGAACTTGTGGAAAAGCGAAAAAGACACCAGTTGGTGGCGTGGCAAAGATAAGAGACGTAGAGAAAGTGGGAAAAGGACGAGCGAAAGATGTAAGGTTGGACCGGTTCTGCCATAGGCACATACGTACACTCTCACTGTACACACAAGCGCGCACACTGCGTGTACGTTGCAGTATGTCTCTTTCTACATGCGCGTGTGTATGTGGCAAACATAGAGAGACGACTTTGATCGACATCCATGATAACGGAAATCACCTTAGGGAAGTCTCCGTCGTCAGCAGTAACGGGTTCGAGTACTAGTCAGATGTTTGGGCGGAGCGTCAATTACCATCATGGGGTTGCCCGCGAAAAAAAAATCATGACTGCTCCCCGTACACATTGAGTCAGGCGTGTTAAGAGAGGCACGTGGAACCGGATTTTGAGGTCAGGTTCTGGGTAGTTATGCTCGACAACAATCCAAGAATTACCCACTAACAGAATATGGTTAACACGATAAACAACGTTTTTTGCTTAGATATTTAGCAATCCTTCAAATTTCTCATCTTTGTCAGCAATGGGAAACCATTGGAAGATGGATGGATCCAACACGAAAAATGACAACATATTCAATATTGTAATGGCTAAGGGGAGCTTAGGAGAGCATACAGTTCGGACAAGAAAATATTTTTGACAGTTCACTCACGTGATCAAACCGTTTAGTACATAACACTCCAAGAAAAGATGCAGGAAATACTGCCCATGTAAGCTGACTTGAAAAATATCTTTCGAAAAGATGCCATCAATCAAGCATACAGCTGATGTAGCAGGAATTCTCCGGAAATCATTACTAGTTTTAGATCGAACACCACTAGAGAATATAGTGCAGCTAAATGCTGTGGTATCGAGAAATTGTGCAAATTTCCGATCAAAAATAACCTCATTCAACTCACACTTCTACAAGAGAACTAGAAGGATAAGAGAGCAAGAAAGTAGCCAATATCCACAGATACTCGGGGTCTCTCTGATGAGTAATGGTGAGAATTTTCACTACTTAGATGATGAAATGAGGAAAGAGTGGTAAATAGGAAAATTCTTACCCGTCTCAGAGGTTCGACTACTTTGCACCAGACGAATCGGTGCAGTCGTTAAGAGACGCCGCCAGCAACATCAAGAATCACGAGTTCGATAATCACGGAGACGATGCAGAAAACTCTTCGTTTCGAAGTTTGTGCCATTTAGATCTTGTGTAGATTACAAAGCATCTTCAAAACCAATAGATGACACTGGACTTCACACTTCGAAAGCATCAAGCGATGAGAATTGACAGAAAAAGTACCAAGACGGCATAATTTGGGTTATCTTGGACATTGCTATGTCAACGATATCGAATAAAGCCTTCATGAACAACGCAAGAATTTTTGGAATAATTTGTTTGAAAAATTACACATGAGATTTGTTCTCTTCTCTAAAGCGAACGAACGGGATAAAAACAAAAAGTAGAAATAAAGCTCTCTCTCAGAAACATTTCAGTGTTTACTACACGCTTCGAGTATACTTTTTCTACCATTGGGAATTCCGCTTGATCAAGCTCTCGACATAAAATGTCCTTAGGGGAGCTACAATCGAGATCTTGTTTATTCACACGTTTTCCAGTGGATTCTCTCTAATCACGTGCTAATAGCGTAGTTCCGACGAAGTACACAAAAGGGCATGTCTGCAAAAAAACCACATAATCATGCCCGAGGACAAACTTGCGGAGCTCAAATCATGGACGTACGCCATATGAATTTGGAGCGCCTAGGGATCACAAGACGTTTGGTTGCTTGTTCGTTGGTGCACACTGATGCTAGCAAAGAGTAAACCAAATTACTAGCCATTTCCGGTATGATCCGCCGATTTCCGCATCCTGAAACCAGCCGTGCGCAAACACGCGGACTGGAAGGAACGAACGTAGACAGGCAAGAAGCACCGAACAAACAATGGTGGCGCAACATTTGTTCAGCGAGTGTGGGGTTCTCGCAAGAGAAAAAGAGGATGAATGCTTGCCGAGCGAGACGTTGAACTTCATCGTGCAAAAAATTAAGCTTTATTCTAATAGCACTTCCGAAGGAAAGAATGAAGGACATGGTGTTTTGTGGATAATTTATATGTCTGGGAGTTTTGTGAGGAAGGTTTTCTATTATTTGTTTCTAACATGTGATGGAATGATTAAACAAATTTTTTCGTGTCATAGTAATGAGTTATGTAAAGATGCATGAGAGAAATACAAACGAAGAAATCATCTTCTGCCTTCAATTTATAAGAAAAACGCCTGACATCAAAAGCGAGAGTGCCGTTAACATAGGTATTCGAAAAAAAAGGCTGGAAAGTTCTGTTGTTTAATGAGGAGTTTATGAAAGGATCTTGAAATAAAATAGTGTGATATTGTAAACATCTTGACTTGCACTGCTGTAAACGTTCGCTCTGCAAGCTTAGCAGTCAAGTTCCTCTGATCCTAGCGGTTCCTGAATTTGTAGATGTTTCACGTTTTCGACGTAGTCCCTAGAAATGATGTCCTAATCCTACCTATTGATGGAGATGAGTGAAATAATTTAGTGTCGAAACTTCCCATGAACATTGGTTTCTACGGCTGAGATCTTTCAGAGGAAATCGAATTGACCATTTTGAGGGAAATAAGCAAGACTTCACTTCGTAACAGAGCAGCAACACAAAAACTGTGGGTACTTACAGCATTTAAATAAATAAAGTAGAAAACTTAACTTAAATTCAATCAAGAGATCTTTATTCTTGCATCTTTTTGTATTTCTACTCCTAAAAAATACAGAAATAGTCCAAAACACATTTTGAAGAAGATGTAGCACTCCTCAACTGTTTCGCGTTACAACATTGCAAAGTGCATATCTTATTTCCCAGTGTTCGTAGAGAGCACATCGGAATCTCAATGCTGAGTTTAAATTTTTGAGATGTTTTTTATTGACTAGTATCTTTTCAGCAAACTTTCCAAATTTTTTGTACCTGAATTATTTGTTAGGAAATGAACCGATTATTTACCAACTGCTATAACTATGTGGAGACAGCACCTGGGACCTTCGCAGGCTGCAGCAATGAACTGTGGTAGCACCGGTCTTCACTCATTCTTTACTGCTGCGCTCCACCGCACCGCTTCGAGCGCAACCGCTTACGCAACTGCACCGTGATTCATGTCTTTTTGACTCTACTATATTCCCGTTGTGTGAACTAAACACCGACCAAATATGTTGCATTCGTTTTCTGACGGTATCACCGTCAATGCATACCGTATTAAAGAGTCAGAAGGAAATTAATACAGAAAATTAAGGTGCATGGTGTTCTCATGAATTTAGAGATTTGTAATGTTTACAATGTTCAAATAAAGGAAGTTGGCGTTCTAAGTGCCATCGAAACAAGAAAATGTGATGTTCAAAACCCCAGAACTCCTGACATACCAGTACCTTTTAAGATTCGCAGATTTTCGCTTCGGGATTTTCGACGTCTTGAGTTCAGTTCTCACTCATTCTTGAGTGAAGGTTACAGAACGAGCAGTGCATATGGCGGGAACGACGTATGCTCTTTAATCACTGCACTTTCGCCGGTGTACACAGCTTTCACGTGTTTCCGACAACCCGTTCCCTTTCCGCGAAAAGTGTATTCGAGCGCCTTACATAGGCTCCTTCTTCATTTAGGGGCTTCTTCTTAGTGTACACGCAAAATGGGAAGCATCAATCTGTACCTGGCTCCAGCCCACTCCCACCCCTCCCCCATCCCCTTTTTTAATGATTTGCTTGTGCTTAAATTTACATTTATTTCGAATGTATTTATATTTAAGCAAATCAATAAAAAAAAGCTATGTATTCAGCATAACAAGATTCAAAAACAGTTGAACACTTACAAATGTTAACTGTGCTACATTTACGATTCTATATTCAAGCGAACGGCTTCAAATAATTCCCGGAGAACATTTTGACAAATCTTTTGATATTTTAGAACTCCTTTGTATGTACGTATAGTCGTACCACAAAGAATAAAAGAAAGAGCAGCTGAAATATTCGTATTTTCCTTTGGTAACACAAGCTGAGCTATTAAAAACCACAATGACATGCCTTCTGAAGCTTGTTTATTTGAAGAAAAAATAGATGTGCTGTTTCGAACCATCGAATCAATTTTATACCATGCTCAATCAGGATTCAGGGAATAACTCAATTTTCTCGAGGATTTGCTATATACTAATAGTAATTTAAGTAATTACTAATTAATAGTGACTGCTAATTATCCTAAAGTAGAATTTTCTCTGGAAGTGGAACTGACGGCGCAATATTGTTAAGATGCGAAAACTTGAGAATATAGCAACACACTGACGGAACAGTTTTTATTAGCTAGATCTAAAGTTGATGATTTAAATCGCAATGTTATGCTGTTTGCAAATTCGACTCAAGTTGATTGCTTATCGGTTGACTCTAAAGGGAGTTGAAACTAGGAGCTATAGAATAGACTGTTAAAAGTAGAAAGCTACTGAAGGTCTCCTCAACCAGTGCTTCTTCGAATAATGTCATACAGGCTTCAAAAACAATTTCTAAGGTAGCGCAAGGAAACAGAAAGAGCTTCTTTTCTGCGGAGTAAAGCAAAGTTGTGCGAGTACGTGACGATAGTCTGACGATCGCAGGGGATTCTGTGAAAATGCACACATGGCAGCGACAATGGCAGGACAACGGCGAAGTGACAGATGAGAGTGCCGTGACAAGCGGCACATGTTACAGTCGCTCTACGTGCATCTGCATGTTTATATAATAGGCGCCTTCGTTCAGCATTGTGCTAGTGCTTTTATGTATGCTACAGTAAGAGATGTCATCTCAGAAAACCCCAATGTTTGATGCCTCTGGGGGTCGATGTCGAAAACAACCTCCAGCGTCGGCAACTGAATGAGGTTGTTGAAATCGGCACCGACAGATGCTCTCAACAATGACAGTTTTCTTCACTGAAGACTGTTTATGCACAGTACCACGAGATGAGCATTTCGTTTGCGTGAATAACACCCAACTCTTCTGCCAACAACATTTTTTCTTTCGCAGGGTGTGCCACTTGCGATTCAGGGAAAAGAGGAAAAACAAGGATGAACGACGAAAAACAGGGACTGGGATACAAGGTGCACTTTTATGCCGCTTTTATAGAATCTTTCACTCCTAAGTTCCCGATTATCTAAAAGTACTTCCGCATATCCTGTTTTCTTTGGGTGATCATAGCAAAGTAGTAAAGAATTGCAGTAAGGTTGTTCTCCAAGTGCAAAACTCTAAATACGGACATGCACTTCGTTCGCAAGTAGAATTCATACACATCTGCACATCTTAGAAAATTGTTGGCTTTCCAATTTTTCTAATTTCTTTCACACATATTTTTTGAATAAGTGCACCTGTGGAGGGGTAGAGGGCAGTTCTCAAGGTTAATTTCGCGTTAAATTTCTCTTATTATACTGCTAGCGAATGAGACCAACTTGTTCATGGAATCTATAATTAACAGAAAATTTTGGTGCAATGAACTGCAGGACGATATCACCGCTTCTCTTTATTAAGCTGGTTAGCTGTTGAATCTTTTGAAGGTAAAGACTGAACATGTATGAGTTCTGTTACCAGGCATAGCTGCTTTTCCCAGTAATAAATAGAAGATGCGAATTCGCACAATGAACTGTATGGAGCGAGACTAAACATCAAGTATATTGCTATGAATGGGAATTTTTCTAAGCATTCAAGAATGGGTAAGTAGTCCAAAAAGTCCACGATCTTTTGTTCTGAATTATTTAGCAAGTTTTTCAAAGCATTTTTTTAGCTTGAAAGTTGCAGTGTGAATAATAGCTGTTGTTTTTTTTAGGAAGGAACCCTCACAAATTTTAGCATCACGGCGATGGTAACTTGCTCAACGCTCCCTGAATGAATCGTAGCTATGTATTGGATGGATTCGCTATTATATCGTTTAGATGACACCTACGGTGAACTTCATGGGTCTACAATCTCATTCTGCCATTTGAAGAAGTTTCAAATTCTATAGGTTTATCAGCAGCTTCTCAATGCCGTCCATTTACTAACTAAACCCTCGGCGTTCGGCGAGATATACTGCTCAGGTACACATTGTTCCATGTCTTTTCACAGATAAGCTTTTCTTTTCATCATATGCAATCTTCGGTTCTTGCGCGGAAAACAGAATTGAACCACTGAACCACTTTGCTGAACCAGACCTTTTCTGTGCCACTCAAAGTCTCCGAAAGAAACATCGGAAACAGAAACAACCACAACTGATAAATTGCTCAAGAGGCTATGCAAATAACTGCTTTCTTTCACCCAACAACAACGAACATATCAAGAAGAAAGGAAGAGGGAAATTTGAATACGACGGAAAATTCCTTGTTGTTAGAGAAATTTTACACAGTGCTGGTACTTTTCTTTCATCACTTACGACGTGATATTCGTAAGCTGATCTTCTTCATTCGTTAGTCTGCAATTCTGGAGTACTGTACAGTCCGGGTTCAAAGTCTTCAATGGGGTAACCTGGGTGTGCTTAGGACTGAAAGGAAGAGTGAAGAGAGTACCCGTGCCAAACAGAGAACTGTTTTTTGGCCCGTTGCAGTAACTCAGTTAGACATATCTGAGGTAGGTATTTCGCTTAAAGTAAATAAAAGTATGTGATGAGGTGTGAGGTGTAATATCCTGCCCTTTGGGAAGTTTTATTATTGCACTGCATCTTCAAGATCTAAATAGGTTTTAATAAAACTTGTGCTTTCTTTTCGCATGTGTAGGAAAAAGTGTTGTTCAAAGCTGTATTCCACATACATGTGACAAAGGCAGCACTTTCAAAACGTGAATTATTTGTATTTGTTTTTGTTTTCTAACTTGAGATATCCCGTAATCAAATTGAAGTCTTCATCAAGTAGAAGTTCTTCGGTTAGAGAAAAGATTAAGCGGAAATTTTTCATTCATTATTTGTTTTCATCTTCTTCTCGAGGAAAATCCGGTATGACAACAGTTGGTTCTGATATCGACCAGAGGAAATACTATCGATTTGCTTTTTCTCTGCAAAAATAATATTGTTGAAATGATTTTGTGAGAGTCGTCCGATTACGCGCCATAAAGACGTCATGAATTCGTTGTCTCACTATTCGAACTAAGTTACGTTTCATCACCGACGAACCTCTTAGAACCTATATAACGACAATTAAATATACCAATATGAAGATATTATTATTATTATTATTATTATTATTATTATTATTATTATTATTATTATTATTATTATTATTATTATTATTATTATTATTATTATTATTATTATTATTATTATTTAACAATATTATTAAGCAGAGAGAAAATAAGTCGATGGTTCTCTAGTTAACATCAGGCCTAACTGTAGCCTTACCAGATTTTCATAGAGAAAGTGAAATAATAAATAAATAATGAACGGAATCCTTTGGTTGATCTATCCATCAACTCTTTAATTCAAGAAGGCTCCAATTTGATTGTGGGATTACTTAAACTATAAACCAAATACAAGTACAAAATTTTCAGTTTTTTTGTAAAGTGGAGGTCCGCGGTGGCTGCACGGTCGATGGTTCGAGACCTCACTTGTCCCAACCAACCCTTTCATTCCTCCGGTTCCGATAGACTGGTACTAAACTTATCTGGGAGTATAAAAACACTGACATGATCAGCGGCTGGTTTTGCATAGCCCACCACCCGTTCCAAACTCCCAACGATCAACGATTGGCAGTAAACGGCATTGGGGCATCCCAATTGAATTGATACACCATAGACTTTGTCCTTTTGATATTGTTGATTTTGATCATTGGCACTGTATTGATAGAAACAAATTTGTTTTCAGTTTTCAAAGGTTTTTAAAAAAAAAACCTCTTTGAGTCCCAACCATGCTCGTTCCCGAGGATTTCATCACTTTAATCTCAAGTGCAAATTGCATTCTTTTTTTTTGCTCTCAATATTCAAATAGACACAAAGTAATGAAATTCATAACTGGAGAATAAGTTTCTTGAATTGAAAATTCTAGCAATATTCTGAGCCAAAGAAGCCTTACCAATTTCTTGATAAATGGCCCTGACAATAATGATATTCCTATGGTATTATTTCACAAATAAGCGGCGGTTTCGAGTAATACTGGGTCCTGAAACATTTGTGCATGTACGTGCACAGCTATGTACCAGTTCCAGACTCATGGATGAGGATTCCTCTCGTTTGAACTGCAACGTTCATCTGACAAGATATTCAACTTCTTTTCCAAATTTTCATTTTCTAACTTTGTCATGGCTCCTAAGTATACAAGACATTCCGAGACCGTATTGGATCTTTTCAAATAGCCTTAGAAATAGATTAAATAAATAAGTTCTTTTCTGGCTCTTTTAATCCGTTGTTCGCATGCTCTGGAACGATTCCAAAACAATGGTCATTATCGTTTATTAAAGACCATTCACATCGAATCTTCCTTGTTATCGGTGTCTCTTCGCAATAGTTTGTGATGATGCGATAGAAAAGGTCACATTTTTTGGTACTGTGCCCAGTGTCGATTACAACTTTCGCTGGCACCATGAGACACACTCAAGAACCAGAATTCGCAGACGGCAACGATCAAGGACAACCATTGTGTGCCTCAGACATCGTTTTCACTGCGAGCAAGGAAAAGCATAGAGGTTGTCTCCCAAGGGATCGCTTCGAGGACAAGTGATCAGAATTATCCCCCGACATACTTTGTAGGAGATCCTATGCGGGTTTATGAAGCACATCTGATCAATTTTTTTTTTCGAAGTTCTACGGAATCTGTTGTTATATTCTGTGTCACATGTTTGCGCTCTTTTATGACCAGAACTTCTTGAGTGAAGGCATCACTACACATACGATTTTGTTCAAATGCGCCTTGTGCTGATCCAGTTCTGCACTTTTTTTTTACTTCCGTGCTTTCAGAAGCAACAGTAAACGTTGTAGCCGCAAGATTTATACTTTTCCACTTTTTGTTGAAAAAACTAGAAGAAAATTTGTAGTAGGTTCCAGGTACCTAGTGCAGTTTAAACGTTATTTGCTCAATGAAATGATTCCTTGACTAGACATAAGAATTTTCTAACACAATTGCAGGTGAGTAAAAGCCTGCAGTGATGCGTCAACCATTTCGAAACCAGAAATACTGCCATGTATTAGGAAGAGTAGTTACCGCTGTGCGTTATAGCATAAACATATATATGCGAAATATTTTTGTATGTGTGTTAGAGTATCTTGCGGATCTCTAAGCATATTAAGCGATTTGAAGCAAATTTTTCACAGGTGCTCCACAAGTTCAATTTCAAAATGGTAGTCATGCAATTTGCTTGGGAACAAAATCTACCGATTTAAAAAAGTATGAAGAAAACTCAACGATGATCCGTACTACTTGTTCAGTTGAACCCCACTTGGGTGCGTTCAAGTAGGTCTTCAGGCAGGAGTACCGGAATAACGTAGGAAATCTCGAATATAGCTATGATGCAGATGACTTGGCTACTCTCCTTCACCTTTGAGGAAATCGATAATGCTCATGTTTCTTTGCGATGCAATTATCATAGGTCAAAACTGAGCACTTCTCCTTGGGAAGCTTAACGTGTAGTTCAATTACGTTCTCCGTTGATCTTCCACGTGGATGTAGTAGACCCGAAATGTCTTTGAGCAACTGAGCGTTACGCGCCCACTATAATTCACTGTTTCTTTGCTTAGAGACAGCATATCACAAAATTAGCGATGTTGGGATCGCTCCACAAAATGATAGGATTAGGTGTGTAGATCACGGGTATGCGGTCAAGCTCTGTTCCGCCTAATCCTCAAGACGGCATAAGAAACAGTCTCCGTGTCCTGGTTTTCTTACGAGGCATCTGGTAGCATGCCATATCTGCGAGCGCAGGCGTATCCAGCACCTTTGACTTTACTTTTTTGTAGAGAGATCCCAACAGAAAGAGCCTTGAGAAACCACTACGACGAATTTTGGCAGATAAAAGATAATTGGTCGATTACTGTGATTATGTTGACTAAAGTAATAGCTAGATCAAGCAACCCTATTTAGTTGCCCAGACCTCAAGAAACCTGTCTAGATAGCGATTAGAACACTTTTTTGGGTGACTTTCCAACTCCCATTTACCCCACTGACAAACTATAGTTTTCCAGAAATAGTAAAGCAATAACATATCAATACAAAAGTTAGGTTGTTGATCAAAATTCGGAGATGTGGTCGACCTAGCTTCTCATTTCTATTAGAGACTCCATCAGAAAAGGTTGTTGGCAGTCATCGGTCTGTAGCTAAGATTTTCTTGGTGTGAAGTTCTATGTGCTGTTTTCGAGGACAAAAACAATTAACGATTTTCAGGTTCCGTATTAAGAAAATACGCATCGCCAAACCCCGCGATGATTTACCTCTTTGTGTATTTGATTCTGCATTTCTTATCTTCCATTTACCTGCTCACCCAATGTGGCGGCAAAAAGAAAAATGATCAAAATAAGGTTAGCAAAACTGCTGCGAATGAGCAGCTCAACCTAACGTATTCACTGCTCTTAGGACAAGAAAGGCGCAACTCCAACACCCGCACCCCCAGCAGCACCAGCGAAACCAGCTGAAGAAAAGTCGAAACCTGCAGCAGAAGAGAAAAAGGACGAAGGAAAACAGGAAGCATCGAAACCTGCGGATACGAAGAGTGCTGAGAAACCAAAGGATGACAAAAAGAAGGAAGAGGCTGAAAAGAAGGAGGGTGAGGATAAGAAGCAGGAAGAGGTATAGCTTGAACGTCAACTTGTTGCGGAAACGTAGAGTGAACAGTGCGCCAAGAGTTACGGAAGCAGCTTCCAATACAATAAGGATTTTGCATGAATCTGCACAGTATGCGTGAAGGCCGTCCTTAAAGACAGCATCCCACGAATCGGTGAGGGAATCCGGAGGAAAAGCTAGAGACCAGGTTGTAGATTGCGGGATCAGAGGTGGTTCCACTCATCTCTCCCTGATCGTCATTACAAACCACTGCCGTGGGAAATATCGCACCTGGATGCGGCGCCTGCGGAAACTTGGAGCGTTGCAACTGAAATAGTCTTAGAAAACGTTGGTCTCCAAGCTGTTTCCCAATCTGAGAGAGATGAGTGGAACCACCCCTGATCCTGAAATCTGCAAGCCTAACTCTAGATTTTCCCGCGGGTTCCTTCACCACCTCAGATTCGTGGTATGCTGGCTTCAAACAAAATATAAGGTTGTGGTACGGTGTTAGCGACTTGATTCTCAATCGGCTGATACGTGATCATCGTCAACTATCCGATCGTGTACCACATGCTAGTAGTAAAGTGCTGTTTTGGGCAATTTTCATTGCCCTCAGAACCACAACATTGTTTGGAACAAATTTCCTGTGTTCTCCCTTCTCTTTGGTCCAGTTCCTTAAAAAAAACGTGTGCGGATGCTCCCCTTTTAGACTGATGTCTTCTTATTTTCTTATCATCTAAAATGTCTAGTTTCGTTATAGCACCAGTTCTGATTCATAGCGTAGATCCCGTATACACGAACATCAAGAAACGAGACAGTAGCGCACGTCGAGATGTATAGCTTACTATGTACGTACAAAAGAGAGGAGTTTCTGAGTTCATGACGACATTGCTTATCGTCGACTTCTTATGGAAACCCACAATTTCAAAAGCTCAACGTTACTCTAAATACTTAAATCATTTGCTGGTGAATACCATAATTAATAGGTCATGATGAAAGATTTGAAAGATTTCACTTGACTGTTAGCGCTGTTGTACGATGTTTTACATGAAATCGACTGTCTTCTTTTTCAAAGGATAGTGTTTTTTTCTTGTCTCTTTTAGATATGGATGTTCACAATGCTAAATCTTGGAAATTACAGCGCTAGAGATCTTTTTGCTTCATTTCCAGCTCGTAAAAAGGCGCCGCAATGGATATCGAAGATCTGATTGGTTCGTACAACTGCCATCGCTGCTGTGAGACCAAAGACGAGAGCTTGGAAGTCCGCTCTCTTTGAGACCTGTTGAGCTCATGTGTATCTAATTCGGAAGATGTGGATGATATTGCGACCTGAACCCGGTGCTGAGCAGGAGGAGCGTCGTAGAGAGTGCATACAGAATTGAGCTTGGATTTAAAGTTCTACGATGAAAATGACTAAAAATCAGAGCACAGCCGCATTTATGAAAGAAAGTGAAATTAAGTGGGACGGGTACAGAGAACTTTTAAAGGCACCGCTCATAGGAATTGTTGATATTCGCTTCTTTTCACTAGTAAGTAAAGTTCAGGACGTGCTTTGGAGGGACCACAATTAATACGCCACAATAAGAAAAACGCCCAAGAATAAAAGGTATCAAAGCACATAAGATACCAGTTTACCCAACGAAGCAACCTTTTGCACCCGTAAGACTGGTTTCGTAAATCGGATTTTGTTGCCTATACAAGTGTGAAAAGTGTAAATAGTTATTAAGGTGAGTGATTTCACAAATTGCTCGCAACAATTCCTTTTTGTCAATGCTCTACAATCTCTAACGAAGAACTCAAAGACGGTATACGGCCAGCTTCGACAAACCACGACCCGATGTTGGTGAAGGTCAGCAGCGGTCGGGCTGACGCCTAGCGACAAGAACGCTTCTTTATTCAATACGTCTGTACTTCTGTGCTCTTAGAGCATCCTCAAAAATTTCTCTCTCGATCTCATGCCATCACTCTGTCGTGCTTCACAGGATCTCTTTTTCGGTCAAGAGGGCGAAAGTATAGGTTGGGAATCTAATAGTCGGAACTGAGCTTTCTCAGCGCACTACCATTGCAGCAGAGAGTGACTACATCTGAACGATTCTATAGTTCTGATGCCGAACATCAAAGTTTATCCGAAGAATGCTCCATTGGGTGTGAAGTGGATTGCACACGCTAAATTCATTAGGAACCTACCACCAAAGAACACAGTCACGACGTATGTGCTGGTCGTCTGTATAAAGGATAATACTGAAACATTTGCTGTGCTCATCGATACAGGCAGTAGAGCGGTGGCGTTTAAGCATTCCGCTGCTAGACTCCGATCAGTCACAAAATCTGCACATTTATACTATTGTTGCGCCGCATATCTCGCTTGCCTTTCCTCAAAATTTCGCAAAGTTTAAAATTTCATCAGTCAAATTCCATCTCGATTGCTGGCCACTGGAGATAAATCAAAAGTGTGCCTCTGTAGTTAAAGGCAGCATACCACGAATCTGACGTGGTGAGGGAATCCGTAGGAAAAGCTAGAGTTAGGGTTGTAGATTGCGGGATTCGGGGTGGTTCTGGTGATCTCTTCCTAAGCGTCGTTAAAAAAGGGTATGGGAGACGCGGTTTTTTTTTACGACGATTTCAGTTACAATCGTTCTGCACACCTCACTTCCAAGCGCGCGCGGCCGAAGATAAGTGATGTTTTCCCATCAGCCCATTCAAGTGAAACCAATGAATAGGCTGCTGAGAAGATCGGAACCAGCGGATATAGGAGCGTTCTACCGTACCTCGTAAGAAGTAAGGCGGTTCCTACGCTGTTTTTTTAAGACGACCATTAAGGAGGGATGAGTAGATCCACTCCAGATCCCGCAATCTACAATTCCATCTCTAGCTATTCCCGCGGATTCCCTCAACGCGTCAGATTCATGGTATGTTGTCTTTACTCTTGAGTCGAAACTGTCAATGATCTGGTGTTTGTTGCTTTTTGTTCATGGTCTGAACAATTTCAGCTTAAACTGGATCCTACCCCGCCATCTGGTGATGATGAGGTATGACATCAACAATAAGAAAAGTGTACTTTTCTTACTACTAACTAAAGATCAATTTAAAGTACTTCTTTTCAGAAGAAAGAACCACCAAAAGAGCCAGCGGCCTCTAAGTCAACCATGGGAAAACCTGATGGTAAGAGTTAAGCAATAATTTCTCGATTGTTCATTCCATATGACGTTCAATTCAGATCAAATAAAGTTGAGTGCAAGTAGCCTGGTTTGGGAAGACAAAGAAGCTCAGCAGGTAGTCCTTTGCAAACTGGAGTCATAGAAGTGGTTTCAGTTTCTTAGAGGATTCTCATAATTTCACTCAAGGTTCTCAAAGTAACCAACAACTCCGAGAAGAAGCAGGCTCTCAAGATTAAGTGTTCCAACAACGAAACGTTTAAGTAAATTTGGTATATATATTTGATTTTGGTTTGGCTTGGAAGGCACAAACAGTGGTCATTCAAAAAACAGCATCACTGTTGTGTCCATGATCACCCGTAATGTTCCATTTGCTTTCCATTCAGACAAGACATGACATATGTAGAGTAAACCCTAAATTTAAAACCGAACTAAGAAATAGATCGAAACCAACGAAGTAGGCCGTCCTTTTAATCATACTATCTATCGAAGAAGATGAATCGTCTATCATGAGCCACCAATCTCCCTCACTAGAGGGATCACAGCCGGTTAGTCGCAAGGCTACGTGGAGCGTCCCCGGATGGCGGAGAGGGAGCTAATTGCGGACCAAAAGCAACTTTGTGCTTGCCCAGAGACGCAGGTGGATTCGGAAGATGGACTCCTTGTATCTGCAGTGTCAGGATCGGCTCATAATACTACCGTATCCCGCACGTCGATCCGGCCAAAAACCTGCATTCAAGTGACCGACAGGTGCAAGGGAGGCGGTTTGGAGTCAGCTCCAACAAATAAGCTCCACATGTCCACTCCGGGAAAACGCAACGTTCTTCCAAAAATTAATGGGATTAAAGGCTTGCAACCTGCCCATGGGTTTTAAATTTTTACTTCACAAACAACAACCAAACTTCACATCGGGACCTACGGCCTACAGTGGAATGAACAGGGGAGACTCTCCGAGTTCACCATGACGACAAAGACAATACACGGGAAATCGCAATTCCAAGAGCCCTCCTCTCTGCGCTGGACATGGGAGTCAACCGATGGAGGGTACCGTAATGAAACAGACCATATCGTCGTCAATAAAAGGTTCTGCGTGACGGACGTCGCTGTTGTACCAAAGTTTTATACGCGATCGGACCATCACCTCCTCCGAGTAAGATTTTTCTTCACAAGGAGAGAAGAGAAGCCGCCAAGTTCAGAGAGAGAAATCTCAGAAGTATCATCAACTGGGATCTCTTCGCTATGCTAGCCGGCTTTTGGGAAGATTCCGCAATGGACAACATTGACGAGGAATATGACCGGCTCGTCGAACACCTTCACGACTGCGCGAAGAAGGCTGAGAATTTTAAACCACCAAGAGACTCCTGTCTCCAGAAACTCTAGAGCTTATACGTCAGCGTGGAGCTGCACGAGCAGCACGCAACCGGACTCACGTCCGAGCTCGCAAGCCTTTGCAGAGAGGCGATAAAGGAAGGCCTTAAAGAGAAAAGAGCAGATGTGCTGGCTGAAGCTGCAGAGGCGTAGAGAAGCATCCGGTATGCCTGTCGAGACTTCGCCAGTCGCAAGACGAGGATGACTACTCTCCGGAACGCAAAGGGAACAACCATTGCATCGGGAAGGAGAATGGAGAAAATCATCTACGAGTTTACTCTGATCGTTTCGACAGCTATGCTCACTTGCCTCCTCAATATCTGAGGGAAGACGGACATGTCACTCCTAAGGTTTCGAAGTACGACATGACATGCTTTCCCGTCTGAAGTACGATATGTCGGTAAGAAATCGTACGGCAAACGGTCCCGACAGAATAAGACCAGAACACCTGAACAACCTTCCGCCACTACTCATCAGCACACTGGCGAGGGTCTTCACACGTTACCTGTCGGAATGCAAGGTTCCTAAACAGTGGAAGACCAGCAAGACCAGCGAGGTATCACGAGAGTACAAGATGCCGCTCTGTCTCACCTTCATCGACTTGAAGAAGGCCTTCGACTCAGTTGAGACGGAAGCGGTCGTGGAAACCTTGGACAACCAAGGCGTCCCTGCTCAGTACATAAAGGTATTTCGAGAATTATACAACAACTTCACGACCGGAATTTCCCCATTGTCATCATTGACGTGAAGAGGGTGATACAATTCCACCCAACATATTCACAGCCACCCTCGAGAACGCAATGTGAAAATTGGAATGGGACATCATGAGAGTGAAAGTTGATGGTCGGCAGCTACACCATTTGCGCTTTGCTGATGACATCGTACTGATAACACCTAGCATCAGCCAAGCGGAACGAATGCTGACCGAATTCGACGAAACGTGTGGATGCATCGGTCTTCACCTGAATCTGCAAAAGACGATGTTCATGCGCAACGGATGGGTCTCGCATGCCCCATTCACGCTCAGCGGAACGGACATATCCGAATGCACCAACTACGTTTATCTGAGTCGGGAATTGAACATGATGAACGACCTGACCCCCGAGCTGGGTAGGAGGAGACGAGCGGCTTGGGGAGCGTATAGGAGCATCGAGGATGTAGTGAAGAAGACCGGGAACACCCAGCTCCGTGCTCACCTCTTCAACACCACCGTACTTCCTACTTTGACCTGTGCTTCAGAAACCTGGGCATTTCGCAAGCAGGAAGAAAACGCGTCAATGAACGCGCAATTGAGAGAGTGATGCTAGGAGTATCCCGTTTCAGGCAAGTGAGAGACGGGATTCGAAGTTCTCTCCTACGTCAGCGATCGAAGATTAGAGACGTCACCGCGTTTGCCAAGGAAAGTAAAATAAGGTGGGCAGGACACGTGAACATTTGACAACGTTTAGCGACAACCGTTGGACCAGAGCCGTGAGCGACTGGGTTCCCCGCGATATTAAGCGCACTACAGGAAGATCGCCGACCCGATGATCAGATTTCTTCACGAAGTCTTTCAAAGAAAATTATGATGCTCCTCATGTCCCACACGAAAGGAGGAACCATAGGGCTACTCTGACACGCGATCGGGACAAATGGAAGAATTACTGGCGCCCGCTCGACCAGTTCCAAGATCAACGGGAGTCAAGGTGATCAAGGTGATCGAAGAAGCCAAACGTTGGTCCTTGTTACTCGTTACCAGCCCCCAACCCCTCCTCCTTCACTCGAATTGCGACTTCTAGCTTTCCTTCTGGACAATGATTCAAAACTGACAACCCACGTCAAAACACTTTTAAACCAGATTCTCGTGATTACTACGTGATTACGTGGAAGAGAACAGAGTTGGAATCCAAATGAAAAAAAGTGATGCTCTTATAACTGTTCTTAAAGCCTACTAATGAACGGTCCATTCTTTTTCAGAAAGGTTGATGAGGTGATCGTTTAGAGTGAATCCAGTGTTCGCCATGATAGAACCTAGCAAAACTCTTGATGTGGTTGTGACTCGCAAAAACGGTCCACTGAAGTCCGAGAAACTTCTAATACTCACGACTCCTGTAAGTCGAGATTTCACCAGTTTTGCTATTTAGCACAAATTATATAATTCTGTGTGAATTCAGTACGATGGAGCCGACGCTGAGAAAGCATACGAGGACAAGGAACTCATCCCTGCTTGTGCGCCTATTCCGCTGGTCCCTAAGAGTTAAAATAAACTCTCTTTTTGCATACACCTAATTTTTCAGAATTGGTCGATAGCGGTTTTTTATTTGTAGTCTGAAATCACATTCACAATTCTTAAATATTATCCGAGAAATGTCGATGCGTTCCTCTTTAATAGACAACTTCAATAATAGGCAAAAAAAAATCCAAACAACTTATATTAGACAAGATTAGTTAGGAAACAAAAAACGATTTCAACAACAACAACAAAAAAAATTCAAAGAAACAAAGATATGTACAAAAGATCAACCTAGCTTCCCCCACCACCACCTATTGTCGTTCAGTCGCAAGCAGAGTTCACGTTCTTTCCATGCTGGATCAACTATACAAGCTGACCATCTGAAAAATGCGCAGAAATCATGACTGTAAACGGCGTGTTTCCTCCGTGAAATTAAAAAGTGACTAAAATGAAAGTGTGATTCAATTGTAGCCATAAAATATACGAGCTGTTGGCGAGCAGCATTTGTCGAAGCAATAAATTTATAACTTCTGTGGCCAGATAAACACGTTAATTCATTGAAGCCATGGAAATTCTTTTCAACGGGCAGGTCAAAACAACGTCACCTTCACCACTTATCTTACGTAACTCATCCCTGTAGAGTTCAAGGCCTACCTTACCACAAACGAGGTTGCGCTTTTAAGGACAAAATTACGCCAAAAAGCAAAAAGAGATATTCGTAAATGATACTTGGATCTGTGCAGTACCTGCTCTCCTCCAACACCTCCCACCATTCGTCACCGTTAGCGATGAGATCAGCATTGGCTTCCTCAGCAGTAGGATTGTAGGGAACTAAAAAAGGCTGAAGCCGATGAATACCACCACTTCCTGTACGATTGCTGTCAAAAACCAATGAATAAAAACTTGTGCCCGCCCAACCGAAGACTAAACCTGTGGGCGGACATGATGTGTTCAAAGGTGATTTTAGTTAACAGTAATGCAGAGTATATGTGTATGTAGACAGGCCGATCTCTTCTTTTATGTAGAGAAAATTCGACGTGTTGGACGCCATATACACGAAATCTTACGGATGAGTTGTGGAGGTTGAACATAAGCAGGTTGCTGTTGCTGATACTGGTAAGCGACCTGTGGTTGTTGATGTTGTTGATGTTGTTGGATTGGTTGGTAAGCCATTTGGTTATAGGAAGCTAGCGATGGATCAGCAATCTAAAACAGTCGTGAACGAAACGTACCTGTCACGCGCATAAAGAAATTCAACTCACTAGCTGAGGCTGCATGCCTTCACGAATTTGATGTCTAGGAAGCCGCTGCTTTGCAGCGGCAAGTTTTAGGATAATCTCGCGTCCACGAACCACAGTTTTGTTCATTTCTACCTGCAGAAATTTGGAAAAAAAAAGATCCATTAGAGTTGAAGTGATTATGCTAACTCACCAAAGCCATTTGTTGCTCAGTTTGGTCACCAAATCTGATAAAGCCCAAGCACCGTGAAGAACCATCTCGATTACGGTATACTTTAGCTCCACGACATGAACGGTAACGCGCTCCAAACACCTACAGAAGAGCTTCTGATAATAGGCGGATTCTGGGAAATTTGCATCATACTTCTTCGAAACTATAGTTACTAAGCTTGCAGTGATCTTACACAACAAAAGAGGCAGCACGTGGGTGCGTGCGCCAGATTTAAGAACAAGTATCGTCGCCAACCAGTATACCAGCATCACCAGGTGAACCTTGGAAGTTTGGGAGTCGCACGAATGTCCGTGATGACAAACAGTTCACACTGGTTATCTCAGATATCAGCGCAAATGGGATTTAGTCCACAACAGCGCCACTTCACTTTCATGTCCACAGTAATCATTATTTATCCTCACGGATCTCCCTCACTAGAAGGATCCCAGGCGGTTAGTCGCGAGGCTACGTGGAGCGTCCCCTCATGGCGGATAGGGGGTTAATCGCGGACCAAAAGCGACCTTGTGCTTGCCCAGAGACGCGGGTGGATTCGGAAGATGGACTCCTTGTATCTGCAGTGTCAGGATCGGCTCATAATACTACCGTATCCCGCACGTCGATCCGGCCAAAAGCCTGCATTCAAGTGACCGACAGGTGCAAGGGAGGCGGTTTGGAATCACCTCCAACAAATAAGCTCCACATGTCCACTCCGGGAAAACGCAACGTTCTTCCAAAAATTAATGGGATTAAAGGCTTGCAACCTGCCCATGGGTTTTAAAATTTTACGCAGTCAAAGTAGTAAAAAAGAGCCTACTGATTCCGGAAGAAAGCCTGGTACGGTAGCGGTAGGAAAGACAGAGTTACAGGAATCATATAGGCTATCGAAACGGAATAAGACTAGGATGACGATCTGTACTTATAACGCTAACACTTATACGCTCGCGTCGAAAACGGCCATCGAAGATCTGATGATGCAAGCCAAGAAGATTAAGTACTACGTCATCGGACTGACAAATACGAGACGACGCCGCCCTCTCGACGCCGTAAATGAAACGAGAGAAGAACTGTTCTTAGGAACATGCGACAGTGGAGGTGTTGGTGGAGTTGGCGACCTCGTCAACACGGGTATGGCAAAGAACATAGACTCTTCTGAAAAGCTGACGACCCGAAATAGACGACTGCGGATGAGAAGATGTGGTCCAAAAACAGCTTTGACTATCTTCGTCGCTTACGCTCCAACATCAAGCTACGAAGAAGAAGAAGAAGTCGAAGCTTTCTACGTGCACCTGGTGAAGTTCTACCGAGAAGATCATGCCTTCTACAAAGTCACAATAGGCGATTTCAACGCCAAAGAAGAACGCCTGAGGAACTTCACATCGGGACCTACGGCCTACAGTGGAATGAACAGGGGAGACTCTCCGAGTTCATCATGACGACAAAGACAATACACGGGAAATCGCAATTCCAGAAGCCCTCTTCTCTACGCTGGACATGGGAGTCAACCGATGGAGGGTACCGTAATGAAACAGACCATATCGTCGTCAATAAAAGGTTCTGCGTGACGGACGTCGCTGTTGTACCAAAGTTTTATACGCGATCGGACCATCACCTCCTCCGAGTAAGATTTTTCTTCACAAGGAGAGAAGAGAAGCCGCCAAGTTCAGAGAGAGAAATCTCAGAAGTATCATCAACTGGGATCTCTTCGCTATGCTAGCCGGCTTTTGGGAAGATTCCGCAATGGACAACATTGACGAGGAATATGACCGGCTCGTCGAACACCTTCACGACTGCGCGAAGAAGGCTGAGAATTTTAAACCACCAAGAGACTCCTGTCTCCAGAAACTCTAGAGCTAATACGTCAGCGTGGAGCTGCACGAGCAGCATGCAACCGGACTCACGTCCGAGCTCGCAAGCCTTTGCAGAGAGGCGATAAAGGAAGGCCTTAAAGAGAAAAGAGCAGATGTGCTGGCTGAAGCTGCAGAGGCGTAGAGAAGCATCCGGTATGCCTGTCGAGACTTCGCCAGTCGCAAGACGAGGATGACTACTCTCCGGAACGCAAAGGGAACAACCATTGCATCGGGAAGGAGAATGGAGAAAATCATCTACGAGTTTACTCTGATCTTTTCGACACCTATGCCCACTTGCCTCCTCAATATTTGAGGGAAGACGGACATGTCACTCCTAAGGTTTCAAAGTACGACATGACATGCTTTCCCGTCTGAAGTACGACATCCTATCATGTCGGTAAGAAATCGTACGGCACCCGGTCCCGACAGGATAAGACCAGAACACCTGAAGAACCTTCCGCCACTACTCATCAGCACCCTGGCGAGGGTCTTCACAGGTTACCTGTCGGAATGCAAGGTTCCTAAACAGGGGGAGACCAGCGAGACCGTGTTGTTCTATAAAAAGGGAGGTCCACATGACATCGGCAACTATCGCTCAATCTGCTTACTGCCCGTCATCTACAAGCTCTTTACAAGAGTGATCCTGAATAGGATTGAAAAGTCTTGGATGAAGGACAGCCATGCAAGTAAGCAAGGTTTCGAAAAGGATTCAGCACGATTGACCACATTCACACTGTTTCGAAACTCAACCAGGTATCACGAGAGTACAAGATGCCGCTCTGTCTCACCTTCATCGACTTGAAAAAGACCTTCGACTCTTTGAGACCGAAGCGGTCATGGAAGCCTTGGACAACCAAGGCGTCCCTACTCAGTACATAAAGGTGCTTCGAAAATTGTACAACAACTTCACGATCGGAATTTCCCCATTCTACAAGAATGTCATCATTGACGTGAAGAGGGGAGTCCGACAGGGTGATACAATTCCACCCAACATATTCACAGCCACCCTCGAGAACGCAATGTGAAAGTTGGAATGGGACATCATGAGAGTGAAGGTTGATGGTCGGCAGCTACACCACTTGCGCTTTGCTGATGACATCGTACTGATAACACCTAGCATCAGCCAAGCGGAACGAATGCTGACCGAATTCGACGAAACGTGTGGATGCATCGGTCTTCAGTTGAATCTGCAAAAGACGATGTTCATGTGCAACGGATGGGTCTCGCATGCCCCATTCACGCTCAGCGGTACGAACATATCCGAATGCACCAACTACGTTTATCTGAGTCGAGAATTGAACATGATGAACGACCTGACCCCCGAGCTGGGTAGGAGGAGACGAACGGCTTGGGGAGCGTATAGGAGCATCGAGGATGTAGTGAAGAAGACCAGGAACACCCAGCTCCGTGCTCACCTCTTCAACACCACCGTACTTCCTGCTTTAACCTGTGCTTCGGGAACCTGGGCATTTCGCAAGCAGGAAGAAAACGCGATGAGCGTCATTGAACGCGCAATTGAGAGAGTGATGCTAGGAGTATCCCGTTTCAGGCAAGTGAGAGACGGGATTTGAAGATCTCTTCTAGCGATCGAAGATTAGAGACGTCGCTGCGTTTGCCAAGGAAAGTAAAATAAGGTGGGTCGGACACGTGATGCGCTTTAACGACAACCGTTGGACCAGAACCGTGAGCGTCTGGGTTCCCCGCGGTATTGTGCGTACTACAGGAAGACCGCCGACCCGATGATCAGATTTCTTCGCGAAGTCTTTGAAAGAAAATTATGATGCTCTTCGTGTCCCACGCGAAAGGAACCACTGGGCTACTCTAGCGCGCGATCAGGACAAATGGAAGAATTACTTGCGCCCGCTCGACCAGTCCGAACATCAACGGGAGTCAAGGTCATCAAGGTGATTATTTACACCTGATCATTCTCTTTCTCACATTCTAGCATTTTCCCAAGACAAAAGTGCGATGTGTCCGTCATGGGGGATGGGGGGTCGTAATCATTTAGACCTTACCTGGTACAAAGCGGCATCGTCGAGATCTGGATGGATGTTATTTACAAAAAGGTTGAACTCGATTGATCTAAAGATAACAAAAAAGTACAGACATCACTACTGCAAACGATCGGTACTCACGGTACTCTTGGATCATTGGCAAACGATAAGTTGAATCGGGATCGCGGTACACTATTAGGGATCCTGTGCCCGTTTGCTCTCAACATTGCGTCCCGAGCTTCATCGGATGATGAAAACTCTACGAAGCAATATGCACAATTCTTGAAAGAAATATATCTACGTTTAGCCATTCTAGCATAGAAACGAATGAGATTTAGCTCTTACTGCTCCCGTTTGCCGATCGGTGACCATTTTTACTGTTGACGGAGTGTGACCGAGCTCCTGAAAGATGATGAGGATTTGTTCAAAAGAATGAGAATAAAGAAATGCATCCACCTTGAAAGCATTGGATATGAATTGTGCGTCCCACTGCGGCAATAGGTCACCCATCCATAGAGTTCGGTGGGAATCGAGTGTAGTGTGAGGATGAACGCGGGAGTAATCCGCTTGTCTTTCGCCTTCTCCAAGTTCTACGTGACCCGTCTCCGTCATTCTCCAACCAGCTCAAGCCTCGCCACCAATTTTTAAAAAACGCTAAGAAAAGGTATACGATATATTCGCCTTGTCAAGAGTTTCACACAATATGTTTGAGGCGACTACATTTCAATATAATGTGAAGATACAGCGAGGTAATCTTTATCGTAGCCAATGTTAACCGTTTTCTCAATACCTACAAAAAATGAGAGAGGACTCATACATACAAAACTGCGGTCACGACATTGTTTGAGAAGTTCAGAAATAAGAGAACCACAGGAAACTGTAGGTACTGACAATGAAGTAGCACCAACCGATTGTGCTGATCCAGCGACGTACAGTCTATCTGCAAAGGTAGAAATGAATTCGGTTAGGAAAGGTTCTCAGCAGAATTTTTGAAGACATCGAAGCAAACTTTTTTTAGCATAAGAGCCGGAAACAGCTAATGAAAAGACAGCGAATGTTTGGAATATATCGATGCAACAGCGAGAAACACCAACTGTTGCACCTAAAACAGTGGGCATATATAAAAAATAGCAACCAAAGTAGGGCATGCGAACAGAGGATAATCTGCGTTGTACAAAATCCACTCGTCAACAGTACCAGTTATTCGCAATTTTCATCATAGAACAAAGTTTGATATGGTATTCCGTAAGTAAACAGACAACTAGTTCACAATTCTTTACATGGCACATCAACATTAGGCCAAGAATCTCAAAAAAAAAAAACATAACCATTCAGGAGGAGGAGAGGAAAAGAAAGCAAAGCCACTTTTATTACCACAGCTCTGATAAGCCGAGTTCAAACTCGAACAGAATGATGAGAGGTAAGATGAAAGCGTCTGGGAAAGGTGTGGTACTCATATCCTTCAGACTGCTTTTCTCACATTATTCAACGAGGAAATTCAATTCAAGTTAATCATTTAAATGCTAACAAAATAGTTTGCGCGACACTAACGACTGCCACTGATTAGAAAAATAAAATAAAAATTTTCCTGCGCTAGAATAAATGCAATGAGCCTTGTTTGCTCAGGTTCGGTAAAGTAAGGATAAATAGAGTGAGGTCACGTTCATTTTTCTATTTTGTTGGCAGTACGGTATGTAGCTAATATTTTCACGTCGCTCCATGAAGAGAATACTCTAACGCTGAAATTTCAGACACATTAGCCGACTGCTGGAAAAATGATCGAATTTATTGTGCTATTTTTGCTGACTTACGTGCTGATTTTACCAATAATTTGTTCAAAGAAGAAGAAGGAAGGAGCAATGGTAAGGGCAGTGTCGCTAAAGTTCAAGTAATAGTTGAAGAGAATGTGGCAAGACTTTCAGTTAAACAAAGTGATAGCTTTCAAAGATTGCAAACATGAACCTTTCATACATATATATATATATATATATTATATATATACATATATATATATATATATATATATATATATATGTATATATATATGTATATATATTTCGATGGCTGGGAACCGCTCTTGTGCAAGCCAAGCCTTTCGTCCCTCTGGGTTCGATAGATTGGTGCCAGACCTGGCTGTGAAGAAAAAAACACTGACTTGACCATCTAGCGCCAATCCTACGCCTTGGGACCCTTAGCACACGCTTCTATAGGCATCAGGCGCCTGTGGACCCGTCGCACCCCATTTTATAGCTTTCTAGCGTCAAGGCACAAACTCGACGTCGGTGGACCCGTCGTTCCCCCCTCTCCTTTTTTTGAATTTCGTGACACACACACACACACACAAATGAGGTTTTCCGCGCCATTTTCCAAGACGATTAGTGAGTTGAAGTGGGGCAATGCTCGTTTTTCCAATCTACACCCCGAAGTCTATACGTGCCCACGTGGACCTCAACATCGTCAGCATCGCGATACACCGTCCTTAGTCCTGAAGTCTTATGGATTAAACAAAGAGGACTCGTTTGGCCTTGTTATATCATCTACTTGCATTTTTCCATTTCTACTCTCACATTTTCCGACTGCGGGTGATTATACTAGATTGATTGAAGATGATTATACTTTCAAGAACCCGTTCCCTAATACTATCTGTTAATACCGTAATGTTCCTCTTGATAAAGTCTAAACAATAAAGTCTAAACAAATCCAAATTGAAACAACTCCTAAATTTCTTTTTTTTTCTCTGCAAATGCGTTCGCCGAGAGAATTCATATCCGTAAATGAACTCGTCAAGAAGTACTATGCGTAAAAATCGGCCCAGGAAGGCTTTGTGGTCGACGGAGCTGCTACGTTACCTGAAATATTTTTCACAAGGAGTAAGGTAAAAGCCGCTCGTCTTTTCCTGTCATATCCCTACCACTATCTTCACCGATCCTCTTGTTCATTTTGTTAAATCTGTGATTGTTCCAAGACGTTGCTACAAACAGTCGACATCGCGCAACTGGTAAACGCGCAACGGAAGCTTTGGAGATGTCTAACAACACCTCGAAGTCCTAATCGGCCTATCGACGACACTCCGCCGGCCTCCAGTTGAAAACCGATGCCGACGTCACAATTATCCAAAGAGTGTAGTAGGCTGGACAGAAGGTCTTGTTATCCATATTTCGAAATTTGCAGAACTTTCCATTTTTGGGGGGAACCCATGTTACACCACGTTGTAGTTGTAGAACATTCTCGAAGCTTCTCCACAATAAATAAATATATAAATATACATATATATATATATATATATATATATATATATATATATATATATATATATATATATGTATATATATTATATGTATATGTATATATGTATATATAGTATATATATATATATATATATATATATATACATATATATATATATATATATATATATATATATATATATATATATATGTATGCAGCCAGGGGCTTTCCTTAACATTAATCACTATGTAAATTACACAAGAGCAACTTCGAGCTATCATCTTTTATGAATGCGTTTTGGCATTGGAGCAACGGCAGCAACATCAGCAGCAGATTGTGCCAGGGCAGCACTAGCATCAGGACTGTAAAGCGCTGGTTCGCTCGCTTCTCAAGCGGAGACACCGACTGCGAAGACAGGTCCAGGTCACGATGCCCCCACGCAGTCGAAGACTGCGTCATTCTCGACGCTGTCAAATAGGGTTCGGAGATCAACACCCGCAGTCTTTCGACGCAGACACAGACACAGACACAGACACAGACACAGATACACACACACACACACACACACACACACACACACACACACACACACACACACACACACACACACACACACACACACACGTGACAGAATAAGCCCGTTATTATATATCATGATATGTATGTATATACACTAAATATAAACTATACAATAACTATACTATAACTATATATATATACATATATATATATATATATATATATATATATATGCATATATATAAGGAAAGATCGGTTAAACCCGTGTATTGAAAAACACTGAAGAATCGTCGGCGCCATCAGCTCAGTGAGAGGCGTCATTCCCTTCAATGCCTGTAGACCAGAGCAGCGGAAGATAAAAAGTGTACACCTTCGCGCAGCTACGTTCTGACTAAGAACATCCCTTTGTCGTACGTCCGAAAACCGATCAAAATCATTTGATTCCAGCCAACGCCCAGCACTTCTCAAATCTAATGGTATGATTAGAGAGATGAAGCTGATGGGTTCTAACAACCAAGATCAGATGACAGGGTGGAAGAAGCTCCACCAATAGAGACTAATATTGAATTAAAGGCCAAGAGAAAGCTTGACGAAGCATTCACTAACTGTATCCAAAACGCTCGTGACTGCCAGAAGTATCTGAGAAAGGAGTTCCGTAGTCAGCTAAAGCGTGATCGTGACAACGAATGGACGTCAAAGAAAGCTGCTTTTATTGAGATAGTACAGCAGCAAGACAAAGAGGTTTTCATCTGTCCTCAACTATACCAATGGAGTCGCTGTTGGTGAGGAAACTCTGCCTATTTGGAGAGGCTGACATCCGTTCAAAAAATGCGCAATTTTCAATTAGGTACATTTTATTAGTTTTAACAATAAAAAGAAAAAGATGATAAAACAAATGAAAGCGGAGAATCTAGAGAGTACGAAGTACGGTATACTCTGTCATTTTTGAAGTAATCCGTCGCAAAATCCAGGAATTACCTAGGAATATCACTGCTATGTGTAATGTACCAGGTTTTGGAGCGGATCATCCCGGATAGGCTAATCAAGCATAAAGAAGAAAGTACCTGCGATGAACAGACTTTCGCCTCATTCGATTGACAATTAACCAGCTTTTCGTTGCCAGAAGAGTGGTCAAGGTGTGACAGAGGTATTCGAAGCCTACGATATTACCTCTTCTAGACTTCAAAGCCGTTTAAGACTTCGTCACCGAAGCCATTTTCTCAACGCGTTTCGCGCCGATGGAATTGCATGAAAATTCGTACTCAAAGGCATTACCCCACGAATCTGGGCTGGTACGGGTTTCAGGCGGGTAATGCATATACGAGGTCGTGGATTGTAGGGAAGAGGGTGATTCCGTCAATTTCTCCCTGAATCAGTGTATCAGGAAATTCTGGAAAGCAGTGGGACGGCTTCCATGGCGTCGGATTGGGGTGAAATGTAGATCGGCCCTAGAAAACTATAAAATATAGGGAAGTGGGCCTCAAGGCGGCGAATAGGTGCGTCGAAGCCATAACGCTATAAAGTGGAGTGAGCTGGGTCCCACAGCGTTGAGTTAGTGCAGCGACGCCGTAAGCGATAAAATAGGGTGGGACAAATAGGTATGTAATTGGCGTGACCTGGTGCAGCAGCGTCCCGCAATTACTGCATGTGGACTTGGGAAAAGGCAAAGATATGAAACATTGTAAACCGTTTCATGGCTGTGGTAACTATACATGTTATATTACACCTGTAGACTCTTCCGCATATTTACCTCCTTGCACTGAGGTTGTTATCACCCTTTCCTTAGAATGATTAAACAAGTCTGCAAACGGCTGTTTAACTACTAGCCAACAGCTTACGCGATCTTACGTGCAGCGTTATCTTTATCACAACGATAATGATGTTCACGTCTTTTCATGTGAGTACATCATTCTTTGCTAATTGCTAGGTTAAACAGGAGGAAAAACCATACTCCCGAATGATGTTTCAAATTACGACAGTATCGAAGGAGTATAAGTGAAAAATCAGGTTTGAATCGCGGAGGAACTCCAAATGTAGAACTGATCCGTTTAGGAACAAAACTATGGAATCTCTTGTCTATGTCGTTGTTTCATTGTAAAAAAAAACGAGGAAAAGCGTGATTAGAAAAAACACAGTTCTAATTTTACAAAAAAAATGCACCTACTGTTATCAATCTTTATTGATCAGTGAAGGCGGATGAAGCGAATACCACAAAAACTCTGAAGTCCGGTCTTAACCAACTTCAGACTGGTGTATACGAATATATATATATATATATATATATATATACAGAATAGTGATAACATTATAAGTCACAAGCCTCGAGGCACCTTAGAAAGTGAGACCATAAATATCTACATGGAAGTTTTAGGCAAACAAAACTTCCAACAACAAAGCCGGAAAACAAAAGTCACGAGAGGAGAAAGGCAACAAACAACCCAGCAAACAAAAGAAACAAGCTAAAATAAGTGCATCCTATATAACACAAATTAAGGATCGGCGTGTGATTTTGGAAACGACATTAAGAAAACCTTGAGATACAAGCTACGTAAACACTAATTAGTCATGATTTAGGGAAAGAAAAAGAGTAAAGAAAAAGCATCAACTGCTAAAAAGGAGAAAGATGAAAAGAAGGAGGTAGGGTACACAAAAAAAAGGAGCAATGACATGAATAAATTATTCAGGAAAAGAAGCCTGACCTCGAAGTACAGAAGACTCAAACCCAGAGCAAGGAAGAAGTAGAGTTCCCAATTTTTCATACGAAGTAAAATTATTGTAAACATGTCAGTTTAGGAGAAAAAAGAGGAAAACCAAGGAGAAAACGAAAATGAAGAGAAAAAAGAAGACAAGCAAGAATCAGGAAAAAATGAAGAGAAGAAAGATGACAAACAGAATGAGGGAAAGGATGGAGCAAAAGGTGAGTGAAGAAGTCCATCAGAGAGAGAGAGAGATTCAGGATTTTGAAGATATCTAAGCGCCAAAACATCATACGAGACTCCCTTTAAAATGTTAAACCACAGATAATTTAACGAATATGCTCTTTAGATAAGAACGGATATGTAGAAGGTAACAAAATAAGCGAAACGCATCTTCAAAAGAGTAAAGAAAAGAGAAGAAAAGAAATAAAGAAAAAAAAAACTTTTCGAATGGGTTATAATAAATACTTTCTGAAACATGAGCAAGCAAAAATTATTCAGAGGGGGCAGGTTACGGAGTGAATACAAAATATGTATAGGAAGCAAAATTGTTTGTTGTTGTTTTGATAGAAAAAAAACAAGACAAAGGCCAAAAGTTCCAGAAGCGCAGAAAAGCGATGACAAAAAAGAGCAGGGAAGTGGAGACAAAAAAGAGCAGGGAAGTGGAGACAAAAAAGAGCAGGGAAGTGGAGACAAGAAAAGCGATGACAAGAAGGAACAAGAAAATGCAGAAAAGAAAGAGGAGGAGGGTACGTCAAGTTTCCAAAATGATTGGTTCATATTTCGTTTCCAAATTTAAAGAAGTCCTTCAGAAAAGAAGAAAGATGGCGGAGGAACTGATGGTGAACTTTTGTAAAAACAAATAAACGAAAAACCGAAATATACTGAGATTTTCCAGAACTCAAATTGGCGAAAATTAGTCAAATGCAGTGTCAATGGGATGATAAGGGTGGCACACAGGTAGAAATGGCGAATAATCGCAGACACAAACCACAAAGACAAACTTTTTGCAGACTGTTAGTGTTACCAACACGTCTAACACGAAGATAGCAATGAAAATCAGATGTTCCGACAATACTCTCTTTAGGTGACGCTACTCTCCATTATGATGATATCTACGAACGATGATCATGGTTTTTCAGAATAGATCCGGTATTTGCAAGTATTGAGCCCGGGAACACACAGAAACTTGAAATAATTCGTAGCCCAGGTGCAGTGAAAGAGGACAAAGTGGTGATCCTTCTTACAGAAGTGAGTTAATTGACCGTTAAGTTAAACATTAATATACTTACGATTCCTGCATGAATGAGGAAAAACGTGAAGCTAGAGTAGCAACCAACATCGAACACTTAGACTCTTGGGACGAATTAAAGTAGAGTAAATAAGACGTTTCCAGTAGAAGCTTCTCTACCATCTCTGAGAACAAAAATATTACACTATTTACAACTGCAATAATTCATCTGCTCGTGAGCACTATCAGAGATAGTTTTCGAGAAGAAAGAGCGCGTGGACGATCACAAGATGACAAAAGAGTGTGAATTGACGACAGACTGTTACCTTCCCATTTGATGGTGAGGACTTGTTTGAATAGTAAGAATTATCCAAATACGAAAAGTAAAAGAGCATTTTTCCCGAAAAGAGAACTGCTACGATTAGAATTTTTTTGTAAACTGTAAAACATGACTTTTGTAACAGTAAATATTGTGACTGCAACTTTTTTATCACCCAGCGGTGCGGTGTGTGCTGGGAATTAAAAAAGGTGTCAATTAGTGCAACAATAAAAAAGGAGCTGTCGAAGCTCGAAAAGCACCGAATTTTTTAGGTCACAGTGAAGACTTCACTTACCCATTGGCTGATTTTGACAATGCCGCATGCTATAACCTCCCAATAGGCAACACTAGAGTGTTTGTTGAGCGCCTGCCATACTTGGCAGTTAAAACCACAGGCAAACATGCTCATGTTACGTCTGAACAGAGCCACTCGATAAAATTTTATGATCTTTTGATTATCACACAAAAACTTATCTTTTTCAAAATTTGAAATTCAGGAAAACACTCCGATATCTCTTTTTTAAATTGTTCTAGCGAATAGACTAAGTCAATAAATCACAAAGAGTATACCACAAAATTAACTTCACAGTGCCAAACCACAGAACAAGAAGGAAAGCTCATACAATCGGACCCCAAGAAGGACAGCAAATATAGTCGGCGTAAAACGTGATGCATCGAGGTGGATCGACGCATCATCGATAAAGGCGCGCACACAGCTCTCCTTTCGCTCCTCATAGTTCTATGTCTCCGTATAGTACAGCATGAATAGGATTAATTGGTTTAAGCAAAGTTCCTTTCCATCAGTTCCGTTTTACTTCTAGGACGCCTCTAGGATTTTATTTTGTAGAAGTCCAATTTCTGTTTCATTTTTTGTGTATAGTGCATGATTAGCATTTGTTGGCATTGGAGTAGAGGGGAATTTAAAAATCCATTCTAGAAAAAGGCTAACTACCGAGACTTACAAAAAGTGGAGAAGAAAAAATTCTTGAAAACTGAAGCACCCGATGGGATACCCAGAAGATATTATCGAAGTAGCGAAAAGGGATTTTCTTAGTCTTACGACTACAAAATATGCCGACCATGCACAATTACATGAAAATAGTGCAGAAGCTGTAGCCATACAAGAATGCACCATTACACAAGAGAAAAAGAAAGACAATGATGAAAAGCAAGAAGAGAAGGAGAGTGATGATTTTCCGCGCACCGTAGAGAGAGATCGGTGAAGCCTTCACCGGGGATGCATCGCGTCAGCCCGATACAAAATGTTTTACGACTACTCAGATACGAAGCCACACAATCTCTGTTCTGCTCAGTAAATTAGCTGTGGATGTGAATTCCCATTATAGTTATATCCACGAACATTGCAGGAAGAAACAATTATTCGCTATACTATAACTATTAATTATTATAGTATACTATTAATTTTAAAATATTACGTTGCCGCTAGTACATATGCGACAAACGACTCCCAATTTTTTTCCTGCATAAGAATGTGGACAGTACAACAGATACAGCTTCAGAGAAATCCCACATAGTCTAGTTCCACCATGATGACGTAAACATCTTTTAGTACAATGATGAAGAGGCGATAGAAAAATACTTCAAGAAGCCAAACCTGAAACTTTCAACCACGATAATTCAACAAACAGGCAAGGATGCATCAAAGAAAGCACAAGAAGGGAAGGAAGAGAAAAAGTAGTAAAACAATTCAAGTGGAAGAGCTTAAGATTTATTTCAGAATGCTGCAATAAACATTATTTGTTGGTTTTGTACCTTGTTGCAACACATTTATGAACTAGTTCTCGCAATCATAAGTCAGGAACATTGTGCACTTCTCTCCTACTGTTTAGTATGCATCAACTCTTACGTTGAAATGAGAAGATTCGCATCATCATCGTCCATTGTGATGATGAAAAAGCAAACATGATCAAGAAAAATTCATGCCTATATAAACTATATGATCACATGAATTTGGCGATTTTCGAAAGGAGCATTACCAATGTAGTACTAACACAGGTTACAACAGCAAAAATCAAGAGTACTTCACTCCGAGCTAAGACAGATCCCAAAGAAAGTTTTTTTAAAATAAATACATGCACATAGAGCAAGAGAGAGCTAGCATCACTGAATTACTCAGTGAATGAACAAAATGTGTGAATTCATGAAAAGTACCTTTAATCGCTTTCATCTGTGCTACCCTTTTCGCTTTCACTTTTTTTCCTTTCAGCGTCACTGTCATCTTCTTCACTTCCACCGTCTTTTTCATTATCAGAGCTACCTTCCTGAAATTTGCAAAAGATCGGTAGTACGGACATTACGCACGGACCTAATTCACCAAAAGTAGTTAACATTGACTACCAAAGATTTTAGAACAGCCATCGCCGAGCTAAAAAAAATAACACGAAGCTACCAAAACAAAAGAACACCTTTTCGCTATTGGAATCATTCGCATTCTCCTCTTTCGCTGAGCCTTCATCACTATCAGATTTCTCTGACTGTTTATCTTAAAACAAATTCGTGTAAGGAAATATTGCAAAGAGGAAAAAGAGGCGAATGTGTTTGCTTACCTGCTTCGTCGTCTGAGTCGTAATTCTTCAACAATGAATTCATTCTATTCGTCATCGTTTGGATTTCAGCCTCGGTTGGTTCGATATAAGTCACATGCAGTTGTGTGTTTGGCTAAAACCACAAAGAAAAAAACATTTCTTGCTTGAATTGTTACTTCAATAAAAAAAAGAGAAAATAGGAAGCTGGATACATAAATGAAATTTGAATTAAATTATATCCATATTTATATTCATGTTCAGATCCTATTCAAATGCTAGTTCAAGCTGGTCGGCAAATCAAGACCATCGAGGATAGCCTAATGGAGAAAAGAGACCGACAGTTTTGTCTCATAACTCCACATTAGCCTTCCAATACTACGCACTACAAAAAAAAAATAGAAATTGAAAATACAACTACGTAATAATGAGAATGATTAAGAACACTTCTCACTTTCTCATGACCAGCACGACGTCGTCGAGCTAGCCGCACTTTCGTTTCAAGCTCGTTGTAGTGGAATCCACCATCTTTGTAGTATACGAAATAGTTGTCCCGCTCAAACCCTTTCGTGTTTTTGTTTTTGACTGTCCACGTGTACTCTCGGCTTAGAACATGTTCATAACTTAAAAAAGGAGATCATTCAATAGCTAATAATTTGAGCTAGACACAAAAGAAAACTAAAAGAGAGAAAATATGACATCGTAGTCAATGTTGCAGAAAGAAATATCATTGAACATATTGTTGGAAGGATAGTCGGCAAAAAAAAATGAAATAAATCATGAAAGAGAATATAGTCGTCAGAACAAAGTCAATTGCAACAGGCAGAAAATATAACTACAACTACATACACGGCTCCTTCTGCATAATTTCTGCCTTCTTCTCTATCAGTTAACTTCTTTTGAAGTGTTTCAACTGTAGGAACGAAGTATGCAACAAATTGATCACCATCATCATCCTGCATACCTCTGAAATGCGTGGTATTCCGAATCTCTCAACTGAAACAGAAAACAGCACAATCCTACTTAATGTGACTTTGAGTGACCATGCTATCGCAAAGCTCAGGTGTAAAGCCTGTAGGAGCTGGATCTGCGTCGAACTGGACAAGGGCGAACGGATACTTCCACAACTAGAAATCATAGAAATGAAGAACTCCAAAAGAAAATAACGCGTCGAAGACAAAACAAAAAATACTCTCCCTTTTAAAGCAAAGAATAATGCATGAAAATATAAAAAAATAAAAATAAAATAAAATAATGCATGAAAATAAGAGATAAAGACAAACCTCAAAATCTGGTAATATGGGCACTTCTTCAATGGCTGTGACACCTTTTTTAGAGAAATGTTTGCGAATTGGTACCTTACACTAAAAAAACTAAGGGATCAGGATTGTCAATGAAAGAGCTGAGTGTAGTTTTCTGGAAATATACAAGTATGAAGAAAAATGTGGTGCTCACATCCTCAAAAGACTTCTTGATCAGATTAATTTGACTTTGACGGTCACGGAAAAGATTGAGATTCTCCTTGTTTTTCGTAAGGTGGTATCCGACTTTGATCTCCTGTCTACAAATTGGATACTTTTATGAAGAAATATTTAATGACGAAGTAACTATTGACTTCTCCAACAAACGTGTAAACGCACCTATCAGCGGCTACACCGAATCGATTGAATTCGGATGAAATATACTGTGTTTTTCGCATCCACGGCACAACCTTCGAGTGCTGCGCAGATCTGAGAACAGATATTTGAAGAAAAACATGGAATGCAAAAAGTACTGTCCACTATCGCGAGCGTCCTGTCCCACCCAGAACATGGTCGGGTCAAAATGGCTTCGAGACCGGAGCAATTGCTTGAGCTTGTAAGGTGGAAGCGGTGCTATAGAGTCATTTTCGCAGTTGCAATTGAAGTGAGACTCTCGTTAGCTCAACTCTTTTCTGCAGTTCGAGTGGCACTAGCGATGACCTCACCTCGATCGCAACCTCCTCCCACTCCGCTTAGTCAACTGCACCAGGTTTCAAGTCGCTCTGACTCGAACATATGACTTAAGGGCACCACCCAACGAATCTGGGGTGGTACGGATTTCAGGTGGAGTGTTCGTATACGGGATAGTAGATTATGGAGAGGGGGATGATTCCGTTAAAAAATGGTCCGGAAGTTGCAGCACGTGCACAAGGCTGGCGCGCTCCAATCGAACTCCTTGTAGAAGATAGCGCGCCGGAACGCCCGAAGCCGTATCTAACCGTTTTTTACGCAATTAGGAAGAAATAGACGGAATCACCGCCCTCTCCATAATCTACTATGCCATATACGAATACTCCATCTGAAATCCGTACCACCTCAGATTCGTGGGGTGATGCCTTTAATTGCATAATAAAAGTCCTAGGTAAAACTTTTCTTTCCGCAAAAAAGAAGTCTTCTGAGAACACTTTAAGAAAAATCAGAATATTTCCGTTTGAGCTAGTTGAGTTAAGAATACGCACCAAGGACAAGTAACCGAGCAGGAACATGGATTTCCTGCAATGGATAGTGAAAAAGAGCTTACCTTTTAATTTGCTTGGAATTCGCATCCTCGTCTTCTAGTAATATGGCATCCTTTTCATTTAGCTAGAAAAACTATCATAAAAGAATTGTCGATAAGTCTACACTAGACTTGATTTTCGCGAATGTTTATGTAATTTCCTTAATTTCATTCGAAGGGATACTAATGCATCTGAGGAAAACGAAGATTTTTTATAATGGGCAAAAAGAGCACTTTCTATTAAACTAAATAGAAGAGAAAAATTTTGGAATACTGATTAATGGAGAATGATAAATGCTGGGATAAAATAAACAATAGGAACAAACAACAGACGTACTTGAATTTCTGCGCTCGTGTCCACTTTGTATGTGTTAGGATCAATTAAGTCTAAGTTCAAACCAATGTCCATCTCACACTGAACTTCGTACTTGTATTCCATTTCCAATGATGTAGGTTTATAATCGATGAAACTGGAAGTACAAAGGAATTCGGAGGTTAAGAAAAAGTGTTATCAACACACCTACAGTCCAAATATAGTAATTAGAACGTTAAAGGTAGCATGATACGAATCTGACGTGGTGAGGGAATCCACGAGAAAAGCTAGAGATGAGGTTGTAGATTACGGGATCAAGGGTGGTTCCGTTCACCCTCCTTAATCGTCCCAGAAAGACGGCGTAGGAACCACTTCAGTTCGTACGAAGAAGTATGCAAGTATACGGTCTGGTCCCCTCACTAACCTATTCATCGGTTTCACTTGAATAGGCAGTCGAGGAGAACTCACTGGCTTTCTACAGCTGCGCAGCTGAGAAGAAAAAATCGTCGTGAGAAACGGAGTTTTTCACGCCAGTTTTCTTTACAATGGTTAGGGAGAGGTGCAATCTACAACCCCATCTCTAGCTTTCCCAGCGGTTTTCCTCACTACGCCAGATTCTTGGTATGCTGTCTTTAAGCAATACCATTCAAGGATGAAATAAGTTCGCAAATAAGCTTACGTTCGGAAGTGCATGTATAAACTAGTCCTACACTCAAAATACAAACAAACATACCGTTCTAACTCCACGAATGGGCATGGCAGAAACTTCCCCGGAAAGGGCACATCCGGAAGCGTGTTCCGAAACCGAGGCTTGCATATAAAGTCTGGCCCACGACTAAAAAAAGTTAAGTCTGGAAAAGACAGAAAATTTGCTATATTTCTGCAAGCACCCGTTAAAAACATGAACAAATAAGAAAAAACAAAAGATGGTGAGCAAAAAAGAGAACAAGTAGCAAATAGTGCAGAACATATTTAGCAAACAGCTCACTTCTTGTGCTTGATTCCCGGCTTGTGATTGGGCTGAGACATTAACTCTCCTGAAGAAACAATCAAACAGGAAGACTGTCACAAGCCATAAACCAGTTTCCCCATGATTAGGCGTCAAATGTGATGTCGCTTCTGCAGACTACTAGACTAGAACCGACGACATACAAAATAATATATTCTGATTTCGATTACTGCATGTTTTCAGTAATCGAAATCAGAATAACAACACGAAATCAGAATACTTGTTTTCTTCCAATACCAGCCAGGTCAGTTTTCTTTTTTTTTAATCTCTTTCGATCATGTGTTCACGTTGACTACCTTTTCTATGCTTATGCTGCTCGATTATGTACTCACTCTTACTGTACTTTAGCCCAATGTACACTATGTCCTCTAATGCATACAAGCGTATAGAATTCGCACCCTGCGAAAGTTCCGCTAAGATTAGGCGTCGGCGCAGGCACTTACAGCATACGAAATAATATTTCCTGATTTTGGTTTCTACCTCATCTTAATTCTCCAGTATCTGGCAGGTTAGAGCCTTTTTTCTTTTTCTAGCGATTTTTCTTCTCTGCAGCCGTGTATGATCTCTGCCAAACTCTTGCCTACAGCGGATCTTTCGAAAGCAATCCGTATCATGGTTGTGAACTTTAGGTTAAACATGAGAGAGGTTTCCCACCACAAGGACGAATACCACGAAACTGCAGTAACACTGCATTCTCGTGTTATTTGTTACCACCGCTGAATACTTCAGTTCTTTTTTCAAACTCACTCAGCAAAATATAACCAAAGAAAGACCACTTCAAAGCTAGCAGAGTTGACGAAGAATCATAAATATCAACCGCACAAAAAGCGAAACTTGGTCGCCCAGCACGCAACCACTGCAACTACAGAGCCTACAACTTTGCAGCGTCATCATCAAAATTTTCAGGGCTGTTGCTGCTTTACTTACAAGATAGTCGTATCTTTCTCACAAATTTTCATTTCTTTCTTGCTCGGTTGCAGTCTAATTCCCTAATGGGTCACTTCGTTGTTGACTTCGTCTGGATGCTGGTAGTATGACAATAATGCTTGTGTTTTAGATGGTCCGTAGGTGGCGTGGTACCTTAACTCAACCTTTCGCCGTAAAGTTGTTTAAAGGTATGGAAACATCTTAATATGTTTTCCGATCCAATTCGACTCTGTATTTGTGGCTACGAAATCCAGTATTGTCGGAAACAACCATTTACTGTGTCTTGTGACTTCATCGTGAGGTTTTGCTATGCTAACACTGCTAATATGAGTGGTTGCGTAAATAAGTAACACCACATAATCTCATTTTGTCCTTTCTATGCGCTACTCAGGGTTTATTTAACGTTCAGGCATCTGGAATGCTCATCCGCGATTTGCTACTAGGACTGTAATGGTGAAGAACAATGATGTGGACTCCGCTTTTAGTCTTCTAAATAGGTAGGTCACAAACCTCTATTAAGTCACATCCTCTGATTTTTTGCGTGGGTTAGTTTTAAAATTTCAACCTTCCGGCGCTAGAAATAAAAATTCCGTTAAGTTACTTCTCCAAATTTGGCATAATCCTTCAATCTATACGACAAAAATGATTCAGATCAAGTTCAGGCATTCTTTAGCAGAACTGCACATTTGACGATACAGAGATGATATACATGAGAACGCAATGCATTGATCTGTTTTCATCTCGCGTTTTGAACTGTCAGAAAATGTGAGTTAAGAAATATGTGAGTACGGTTCTCTTAGGGATTTTCGACATTCGACAAACTTTGCTAAAGTTTCCACAAATCGCCTTCCTAGCCAGAAACGTCCGATTCCATCTAGAATCTAAGCTATCAAGTTCCTGCTCCTCTAAAGACAGATATCAAAGTGTATTTTTTTTTATCACAACGTATGGACTGTGTTACATCACAAGTACTCATCTTAATTTGGTGAAACTTTGATAACGACTGCTAACCGATTAATCAGGCAAATGATTCGGATGTCTTATTTAAGAAGACCCGTCCGAAGTACAGTTCATGCATAATTGAGAGGCATTCTTCTTTACAATTCAGCACCACCAAGGCTGTACGCACCATTACGCTTTAAGGTTTTGGGTATTGGTTTTTGTGATTCCTGTTGTGAATCTCGGATATTTCTAATTGGGGTGTTGTACTGGAATGATCGAATGTGTGTTTTTCGTCCGAGAAACGTTTCATTCAGCTATCTGTTTGAGACCTACTAGAGTTTTTGGCTGTAATATTTCGGGTTATGATGATGAGACTGTACGCAGTAAGCCGAGACCTGCTATCCTGCACTATAATGCTTCACGCTGCAAAAAAAAAGAGGTGACGTGATACTGAGCTTCCGATATAATAAATTTTTCTTCTCAATAAGGCAACAAAGTAAGAGATTATCTGGGACTCTGAATTGATCCCTCTATGTTCTAGTCAGGAAGCTTTGTCCCGTCCCTATCCGAACAAGAGAGCGCAACCATGGCAAAGTGTATGTTCGGAGCATTTGCAGAGCAAGCAATTTGGGGGCAAGCTGTGTAAATTAATGTTGAGTAGGAGAACAAGGGCTTGGACTGAGTATATTGACATAGTCTAGTCTATGAAGCTTACGAATAAGGCTAAAAAAGCAGCGGTAGAGGGTGTTGCGTAGTCGGTAAGAGGTTCCGGTGTGACTCTGTGACTACACGATCGATCGATGATTGGAAACCACCTTGGTGTAAACCAAGCTCTTCTTCATTCTGGCGTCAGTAAATTGGTATCAGGCTTGCCCTGAAATAAGAAAGGAAAACACTAACTTGATAAGTCGGTTGGCGGCCGAAAGTCATAGTACAGACACGGCAAGCGTTAGTAAACCTTAAACGGTTCTGAATTGAAGTGAGCGCGTTGGGGCATCCCAAGCAGACTAAGTAACTGCAGACAATTAATCCTTTTACTTTAAGCAGCGGTAGCAGCTTAGTATATATAGTGTGGTGAAGTCCGATTTCTTGGATCGGCCCCACCGTGGTGTCGCTTCTTTGCATTTCTTCTTTTTACGTGTTTTTTTTTTCTCCGTGTTATGACCTAACATCGGGAACACGCTGGTACACAGCACCATAGGTTCGATAGGGAGGAGCCGGCCCTGCTCAAGTGAAGGGGGTCTAGGTCATCGGGTGCAGCTCAAGTAATGAGGACCCCTTCGCCAACCGTTCGAAAGTGAAGGGGTCCTTTTGTCAACTGTCCAAAAGTGAGGGGATCCCTACGAAAACAGTGTAACAGTGAAGGGGTCCTTCCGTCAAAATGCAAAAAAAGGGGTCGGTGCACCGGCTCCGACAATCGCATCTATCCACAACACCTCGAATCACACGGGTGCGTGTAAAGAGGGTCCCGGCGGAATTTCAGCCATGCCCCGGCCATGCCTCGTCAGAGCAATTAGCGATGGTGCGTGTCCTAAAGAGATTCACTTTCGTTGGCACCTAAACAGCTGACTCTGCTTACCTACCGCTAATCATACGCTGCATCACCGGCTAGGACATAATTCACTATCTGTTAAATTGTTCTGGAGAATAACACACATTCACTTCAATTTTGTAACATGAGGTGAACTCAATTTAGTAATCGTACAAGAAGCAAGAGAAATCCTCACGCGAAGTATGAGATCTAATAGCTTCGAATTACGTGCATGAAAATTTTCGTTAAAACGGAACATTCCAGCTCTCAAAAATAACTCAAACGTAATGTGAATTGTCATTATCCTGTAACTCCCAAGCTTTTTTGTAACCTAATTTATTTCTCGACAGAGGGGCCTTCTATATCTCTGACTTCTTGGACCTTACAGGAAAAAAAAGAGTTCAAATTTGGTAAGATTTCTAGACTTTCTGAAGGTGATATAAAGACAAACTCACTCCCTTTCTTTATTAGAACACCATACAAAATCCCATGTACTTCTATCTAACACTATTATTCTTTGACTTATTCGGTCATTTCAACAGCTCACACCACTCTTCTTTGCATATTTCCTTGTTTTCCTCACTTATGACTTCACTTCTCTAAGCGCTGCTGGAGATCATAAACGTGAAAATAGCAGAAACAAGACTAAAAATGCAGCCATAGGGATCGATGTCGGTTGAAAGCTTGGAACGTGACAGATTTGCTTAGAAATCTGACGCTGCAAGTAAAGATAGATAACAATCTTTTCCAACAGCTTAAACAAGCTAACTTAAAATGGGAAGGTTATGAAGGAAACAACTTTTTCGTAACACGTACCTACTCTAGAAATACCTTTAAACATAAATAGTATGTGCCATTGTCGTCGTCAATATGTCATGTGCGTGAATGTTTGCGTGCGCTATTGAAGAGATATACCTGTTTGCATTGTAAAAAGCTGTAAAAAATGGAAATGAAGTGATGCCTACGAAGGACTGCTTCGAATGATTGAAGACCCTTTCTCATGCTGTTGTTTACTACATCCTCCTGTGTTATTTTTGAAATGAGAGACGAGAAGGGAGAAATAATTGTAAGATTATGGTGCAAAAAAAAAACTCGAAAAAAAAAACACGCCTTTCCCACATATGCCACAAACTTCACGTGCGCCTCTATATTACCTACCAGTTTACCCAGTTTTAACTGATTTGACCTCAGTTATAATTGATTGTAGGTTACTGGATGCTGAAGGATTGTTGAAGATCGTCCGTCGAACGCAGTTCTACCAAAAGCCATACATGCAACGCAAACAACTTTCTATTGAAGCATCAACAGCCATATTTAATGAGGACATGAATAGAAAAATGCACTTTCTAATGAGAAAGAATCGTCCTGATGCGTATCCTGGTCAAATCACAACCTAATGTTTATTTTTACACAAAGGTTTAGGTTGTCTCAGGTTGCTGTCTCGCTCTCTCACATTATTTAGTTTGTATTTGTCAGTAAAGTTCTGTTCTACACAAAATCTACTTATTCTGCAGAGAAGCCGATACAGCGAGGGGATCTTTATTACGGAAAGAACAGCAGTGTATACAGAACAACGGAATAGCACATCAGTTAACAAGCATTGATGTCCTAGTGAAATCCATTTCTGGCATACGTGTCGGTATCTCAAACAAGGTGTCATCCGTCTCATCGCGATCTTGCATTGCGTGTAATCTCCTTCAAAAAACTGAATCGGAGGAATATGGCTTGAAAAAGTACAGACTCTACTCACCTCTGATTCCTCTGCATAGTTTTCCTTATGATGTATTCCTGATCCTCTTGATCCCAGAAAGTGTTCAATGCAGGTGCTGCAAGGTAATTTTAATTTTGGTAAGGTTAGTGAAAGGTTTTTGGTAAAGTCTAGCATGGGAAAGTTAGAGCATCATTTCTTTCAGCTCCAATTTCCTTTTAGTAGCTTTAGCTTGTATGTCGTGTTTCGAAACACTTAGGTTTTAGGGCCCAGACTGGCTTAGCCAGGGGACTCCGTCGTGCTCTCCACTTCCACCTCGCCCATTCCCCTCGCCCGGCGTTAAATAAGTCGGTTGACCATACCACACATTCCTCAAATAGGAAAGCCATGTGACAGTTAGGAACACTCTTCGGGCTCCAAATGCAGTTCGGTTACAGCAGTCGGAGGTGCGTATCGTTAGGTACCCGCAGCCCGGATAAATGCCTGCAGAAGAGGCTATCGGTAGGCCAGAGCAGGCATATCTTGGGCTACCTTGGGTCACTAAGTAACGCCCATCCATCACCACATCACTGAGGTCATGAGCAATGTTTTATTGCAATTACTTGGTAGATTTGCCTTCTACGAAGGTTCAAAGAACGAAAAGGTAACAACGTAGCAACGTAGAAAGTGGAAGAAAACTTAGAAAATGAAAGTGCTAAAAATGAAGTAAAAACATATAGAAAATTTGTACAAGACAGAAAAACGCCGGCAGAAAATTGACTTTGAGAATTGAGAATTTCAAAGAAGAATGGGAGTACCGTACCGACATATCCACCATAGCACACCACACCACATATCCACCAATAAATACTGCGAAAGAATGTCAAGATTTGTAACTAAAAACTATATAGAAGATATAGATATACTTGTATTTATGCAGAGTATTTAATGCACGTAAGATACTACAATAGTTTGTGAAATTTCGATTTTTTTGCTTTACGCAAATAAACATACAATTACTTCCTGGTTCTGGCATCTCGTGTGCAGTCGTTCGATATATCTTTATATTGTAGTATCTTACGTGCATTATACGTAAACGATCGATACTCCTACAGAGGCAGTAGCAGACATACCGTGCCTCTGGGATGGATGTTTCGCTTCCCATCAGACGATGACAGTCGCTGATGTAGGATGTGATGGGCGGGCATAAGCGAAACGCAGCGTATTGCTCTGCTAACGCTACTCAGCACAATTGACGATCGCCGTTACGAATAGTTTTCCCTAATGATGGGCTGTCGACGCGGCTGCGGGTACCTCACAAGCACCTTCCGCTGTGGGGTGCTCACTCCCCCTCCCTTTTCGCCCCGATAAGTTACTGTGCGCCGCTCAATAATCTCTATCACCCAATAGGTGTGTCCAAACTAAGGTTTGCTAAGGCTACCCGCAGAGCAGCGCGGTTTGGCGGCTCTGCAGTTTTGGCGGTTATTGACTATTCACAACAGTGCGCTCAATAACCCCAAATACCGCGCAACAGCAAACCACGCGGCTCTGAACTCTGCGGGCAGCCTAACTCCGCTTTGCTAACGACCGAATAACACTAATATCAGAATAGTACCAATTGCACCGAAAAGAAGGAACTAGTGAAGAAATGATCAATCACAGGCCCATTTCTTGATGTGTGATGATACGTTGAGAGAAGAAATAACATGATACGTCAAGATGAAAAACAGTCGTGCAAGCGGCTACGCTCGAACAAGTACCCTCGCGATTGGGGCGCGACGCGACCTCGGCCGGTGGCTTGCTTGAGGACTTTCATGACTCGATTCCAGATGCCGAGCTTAAGAAGGGCCTTCTCCTGACATCAGTAGGCATGTAATACACACCATCGTATTGATGGATGAGGAGACCTTCGCGTGGACACACCTATTGGTTCACGGGCATTATTAAGTGGATCGTAGTATTTGCGGGGGAACAGGTGAGTATACAAGTTGGTGTTGCGGGGTGCTCCGTAAGAAAATAACGGAAGACTGTTTCCTTTCAGGACGATTGGTGGGAGTTGAACGTGGTTATGCTCATACTCGTGAATTACACCCACAACCCCAACTTTTCCTGAAAAGATCTCGACATCGTCAATTTCGTGATATATTTTAAAAACAAAAATAATGTCTAAATTACTTCAAATCAATTCACAGCCTCCAAAACTCCAGATTATTACGCTACCGAAATTGAATACGTCAAAACAATTTTCAGTTTCACAGGTAAAAAAGTGATAATTCCAATGATGGTTGGTCTATAAACATCCGCTGTTTTTTTAAATCGCCTAATCCTTCCACTCGTTCACATCCAAGAACCATTCGAAAGCTCTATCCTTACTCTGCAACTGAGACACAAGGAAATTTGGGGTTAATTGGATTCCATTAATTCAATGTTTCGATAAGCTGAAATATTCCCGATTGAAGTCCAGGATTCAAAACCACAATAACTTTGCTCACAATCTGATATAAGTTTGCTTATTTACGCCAATTCAGACAGATTAATTAGCTAAAGAATCAATGTGCTCAGAATGATAACAGTAACATTAGAGGGACAACACAACTTTACTGGGGCAGAAAATCGAATACCAGTACTTGATTAGAACTAATGTTGTATTCCTGGGGAAATGCAACCATTGCGATGCACTATGCTTTTGAAAATGAGCGTGTGACATTTGGAATCGCTGGGAATTCCCGACACGACCACGCCGACGACGATAGTCTGTCTATACGTCGTAGCTACATGTAATAGGGTCAAAACGACATGAAACACGTACGCAATTGCGTACGCAGCTTCTCCGGAGGCACTTCGGTGGAGCGTAGCAGCTAGGAGCGTGGTGAAACCCTTGCTGTCACCACCCATCACTGCATTTTGCGACGGTCCCAACTCGGTCCCTGCAGCTTCCACCACGCCGTTTCTAGCATGTACGCAAATCCAATGCAGCTACACTCGTGATTCATGTCGACTATACCTCTGAGCATTGCTGTGGGCACGATGACGATTAACATCGACGACTTCATTGTTTTATCATGAGAGGTCGAGCATCTGTTAGCATCTGTTTTATTTTAAGGTGTCCCCTCAGTGCAATAGGGAAGAGGGAACTTTTGAAGTCGTATAGAAAGTGCTATACATAACAAAAAAGTCTAGCAAACCCTCACATTTTTGAAAGAGAAAGAGGCAATGCTGTACAATAGTAGCGCCTCCGGCCTATGTTCACCACGCATCGCGAAACAAATTATTATAGCTTTGGTTTTATCACCAACTCAGTTGAATGTGTCGTGAATGGAGTGTTACAGAGGGGGTAAGCCAATTCCACAAAAAAAAACCGTGGATAGTGCCATGTCACCAGCTTGATTTTGCCTTTCATAACTCTCAATAGATGCCACTGGCGAACGCATAACTTTTTGAAGTCGATGCCCGTAATTTTTGCTAGAAGACTTACGCGGTTGTCTGCTTCTGTGTCTTTCATCTTTACGCCGTCTTTCTTTCCGAGCCTCTTTTGCAGCTTCACGTGCTGCTTCACGAGCTGCTTCTCTGGCCGCTTCACGTGCTGCTTCTCGCGCTGCTTCACGAGCAGCTTCGACTTGGTCACGACGTGGTGATCTGATTGGACTTGGTCCAACGTTCTTGCTACCTTGTTGTTCTGCTATATTCCTGTCTTTCTCTTTATGAACTGATCCGGCTGAAGGGCAGAAAAGTTATCTTGAAAATACCACTTCCGAAATATCACCCACTTTTTGGTGTTTCCAATTCGTTTGGCGTGCAAGCCCTGTTTTTATTGTTTACAGATTGTCGTGAGTGTTTTTTTGCTTCTTCCGTGCTTAGCGAACTTGACGACATGGTGAATCTGCACGGGAAAAGCAGATAAAGGCGAAATTAAAAAGGTCTGTTGAAAGACTCACTGTACGCTTGGCGGTCGAGATTCAGGAACCGGCCTCTGCAAAAATTACTTTCAGTACAATTTCCTTTATTTACCAAAGTGAAAAGGCATAATCAAAATCACACTAAGCACTTTTGCAACTGGTTTATCTGAAGAAATTTTCGAGTTTTTCTTACTATGAGTACAACCCATTGGTACTGAAAAAGCATTTCATGTCAATGAAGTCTGACGGTGGCCTAATCACTATCTATAAGCTCATTGCGGCTTTGAAGAGGTAACTCACCAACTAAGTGATAGACTGCGAAATGAACGTTACCATAACAAAAGGCAGACTGTTTGCTGTTTTATTCCAATCATGTGGTTGTAGCTTCACCTTTTTTCTTGTACTGTATCATTACGTGAACTCATTTATTATGAAGAGAAATGTTTGCTATCGCGCATTCTTTCAACTTTGGTCGTGCGCATTCATGAATGGTTTTGAAGAAATGTCGTAATACAGAGTCATCATGTAAACAACAGTATAATGCCGAAAGATATTTAAAAAGCTTTGAAATTTTACAACTGGAGACTAGCAGCGCAACTATTCATGAAGGGGTTCACATTACTTCTAGCTTGAACAAACAACAGCATGAAAGTTACAAGTATGATCTCAACTACAGAAATAGTCACTCGACCGTTTGCCATAGTCATCTTGCTATCATGGAAGATGTAGGATATTGAAATATGGTTCCCAAAGCCTGTACTGTTTCTGTTTGATCGGGCTATACATAATAGCTCCAGAAGCATCCATATGTTACTTCTTTTGGTGTTGTGTTCAGAACAGAACTTCCCAGAAGGACATCATTTCCTCGTCGAATTTTCGCTCTTCGATGCTCTCTCTGTTCTTGGTACTCCTACTAGTGCATTCTGGTCGGATTGAATGCCTCCTTCAGACTAACTGTTGTGTTTCCTACAAAAAATGTGTATGCTGCATACCTTAAAAAGGCTGTTTTCACTTTGTTGACTCAATCGCGATAATGATGTTATCACATGATGCTATTTCTTGAATCTGTTGTGACGTAGAACCCTTAAAGTCTCGGCTATGCTCTCTGTAGACAGTAAGAGCTCGCAAGGAATTCGTTCGCTGCTGTAAATGCAAAACGTCATGCTTCGACTGGGCTGCGTGTTAACGCCGGATGTTCTTCGCCACCCAACGACGATGTCCGGCGACGAAACAGAGAGTTGTATCAAAGATTAGATGTTTCGTCTAGACCTGTGATTTATCAAGGTGAGGCTTCGGCGATGGAGTGGTCGGTGCCTGTGGCTCGAAGAGCATCATATCTCTTGTCGAAAGACTACGCAAAGAATTGCCCATGTTCGACTGTCTTTGAATCTCGGCACTTCGTAAAGTGGTCTGATCTATCGAATGGCGGTGTCCCTGCAGTACGTTTGCTATCCAGTCTTTCACTGCACTGGTCCAGTGATAGTCGTTGAAGCACATCATGTGACCAGCCAACCTTACGTTCTTTGGTATATACGGCGAGGTCTCTGATCTTCGATCGTTGACACAGAACTGAACTTCGAATCCTTCTTTTACTTGTGCAAAGCAGGATACTCCCAGCACCACCATTTCAGTTGAGCATTCTGTGACGTTGACCGCATTGGTCTCATCTAAATCTACTTAAAGCCATCACCCCACGACTCTAGGGTGGTACCGATTTCAGGTGGGTTATACCTATACGGAGTCGTAAATTGTGAGGAATAGGGTGATTTCTTGAATATTGCCGAGAAAAACGGCACGGAAGACGCGGCTTAGAGCGTTCCAGGGCGCTGATCTCTGCAACGAGTTCTATTGGAGCGCGCCATCCTTGTGCACGCGCAGCACCTTTTTTCACGTCAAATCAACCACCCCTTTCCCCCAATCTACAACCCCGTACAGGCATGACCCACCTGAAACCCGTACCCCCCTCCCCCCAGATTCGAGGGGTGATGGCTTTAAAGCATGGTGCAACCCCGCCATCCAGTCCAGCACGCAGCAGCATGCCGGAATGGATGGCGGGGTTGGAAGCCTTAGCTAAAACCATGTTGCGAATTCCTTTAGATTCAGAAAGAAGCAATTTGAACTTAAGGGTGAGTGGAGGGTCAGGCCCACTCCTGCTGTTTACTGTTACCTAGCACAGATTCACTAAGCTGTTGTTTCTGAAAGTGCCTCCTTTACTGTGAGCATAGCTGTGTATCCAACACCTAGTAACGTTCACTAATGTCTTGCACGCAACATTGTAGGTTATTTTTTGAAATATACGTAAAGCTGACACTATTGTTTAGAACATGACATTAATGGAATGTGCAAGCGTGGGTTTTAGTTTGGCAGAAACTTCAGTCTTTAGTGAACTTCCAATTTTCAGCATGTACAGTCCACTAATCTCCTGATAAGTAATGTAATTTACTGAGGTCGTTCTTTGCTTCATCCAAGAATCATTTGCTTGTGGTACTCAATCTCGCTCTTAGAAATACTTTTTTCTTACGTTTTTTTCCTGTCTTTTCGAAAGCATGTGAACTTGAATTGCGCATCAGTCTAAAAATTACACACTGAATTGCTATCCATATTATTGTTCTATTTAAAGACATGTTTCTTGCGGAATACGCTGACTCGAGGATGAACCATCTAAAAAAAATGGATGGCACAGATGTCGCACGTAAACAGCCAATCACCTTGATCACCTTGACTCACGCTTTTCTTCGAACAGGTCGAGCGGGCGCCAATAATCCATCCATTTGTCCCGATCGCGTGCCAGAGTCGCCCAATGGTTTCTCCTTTCGCGTGGGACACGAAGAGCATAGAATTTTTCTTTCAAGGAATTCGTGGAGAAGTCTGACCATAGGGTCGGCGGTCTTCGTGTAGTGCGCTTAATATCGCGTAGAACCCAGTCGCTCACGGCTCTGGTTCAACGATTGTCATTGAAGCGCATCACCCACCGTGTCCGGCCCACCTTATTTTGCTGTACTTGGCTCGAATCCCGTCCCTCACGCGCGTGATACTCCTAGCATCACTCTTTCGACTGAGCGTTCAATGACACACACTGCATTTTCTTCCTGCTTGCGAAGTGCCCAGGTTTCTGAAGCATGGGTGAAAGCAGGAAGTACTGTGGTATTGACGAGGTGAGCACGGATACGGCTGTTCCTGGTCTTCTTCACTACATTTTCGATACTCTTATACGCTCCTCAAGTCGCTCGTTTCCTTCTGCTCAGCTCGGGGGTCAAGTTGTTCTTCATGTTTATTTCCCGACCCAGCCACGGATCTCCTTCACTGGTGAGATCAACCGGTTAGTTGCGAGGCTACGTGGAGCGTCCCCGGCCGGCGGATAGGGGACTCATCGCGGACTAAAAGCGACCTTGTGCCTGCCCTGAGACGCATGTGGATTCAGAAGATGGACTCTCTGTTTCTGCTGAGCCAGGACTGACTCATGACATTCTTGTATCCCGCACGTCGGTCCGGCCAAAAGCCTGATTTCAAGTGACTGGGAGGTGCAAGGGAGGCGGTTTGGAGTCGCCTCCAACAAATAAGCTCCACATATCCACTCCGGGAGAACGCAACGTTCTCCCAAAAACTCATGGGATTAGAGGCTTGCAACCTGACCATTGGTTTTAAAATTTTACGCACGTTACAGTAGTAAGAAAGAGTCTCCTGATTCCGGAAGAAAGCCTGGCACGGCAGCGACAAGAAGGGCGGGGTAGCAGGGGTCATCTAGGCTACCGAAACTGAAAAGGACAAGGATGACGATCTGTATTTGTAACGCCCGGACGCTTGCATCGGATGCAGCCATTGAAGATCTGATGATGCAAGCCAGGAAGTTTATGTACGACGTCATCCGACTGACAGAGAGGAGACGATGCCACCCACAGAACGCCGTCTATGACACTGCAGAAGAACTGTTCTTAGGAATATGTGACAGTAGAAGAGTTGGTGGAGCCGGTGTCCTCGTCAACACGAGTATGGCAAAGAATATAGACTTTTTCAAACAACATACAACCCGACTCGGACGTCTGTTCATTCCACTGTAGGCCGTGGGTCCCGATGTGAAGTTCCTCAGACGTTCTTCTTTGGCCAACTTTGGCGTTAAAATCACTAACAGTGACCTTGAAGAAGACTCTCTGAGTTCATCATGACGACAAAGACCATCCATGGGAACTCGCAATTCCAGAAGCCCTCTTCTCTACGCTGGACGTGGGAGTCAACTGGTGGAGGGTACCGTAATGAAATAGACCACATCGCCGTCAATAAAAGGTTCTGCGTGACGGACGTCGCTGTTGTACCAAAGTTTTATACGCGATCGGACCATCACCTCCTCCGAGTAAGATTTTTCTTCACAAGGAGAGAAGAGAAGCCGCCAGGTTCAGAGAGAGAAATCCCAGAAGTATCATCAACCGAGATCTCTTCGCTACGCCAGCCGGCTTTTGGGAAGATTCCGCAATGGATAACATCGACGAGGAATATGATCGGCTCGTTGAACACCTTTACGACTGCGCGAAGAAGGCAGAGAGTTTTAAACCACCAAGAGACTCCCGTCTCCAGAAACTCTAGAGCTAATACGTCAGCGTGGAGCTGCACGAGCAGCACGCAACCGGACTCACGTCCGAGCTCGCAAGGCTTTGCAGAGAGGCGATAAAGGAAAGCCTTAAAGAGAAAAGAGCAGAAGTGCTGGTTGAAGCTACAGAGGCGGAGAAATGCATCCGCTCCGGTACCATCTGAGGGAAGGCAGACATGTCATTCCAGAGGTTCTCCCTGCGAACTACGACATGCTATCATGTCGGTAAGAAATCGTACGGCATCGTGTTCCGACAGAATAAGACCAGAGCACCTGAAGAACCTTCCGTCAGTTCTCATCGACACCCTGGTGAGACTCTTCACTCGTTCACCTGTCGGAATGCAAGGTCCCCAAACATTGGAAGACCAACGAGATAGTGTGTATAAGAAGGGAGATTCACAGGACATTGACAACTATCGCCCAATCTGCTTAGTGTCCGTCATCTACAAGCTCTTTACAAGAGTGGTCTTTAATAGGCTTGGAAAAGTGTTGGATGAAGGATAGCCAGGGGCGAGCAAGCAGGGTTTCGAAAGGGATTCAGCACGATTGACTACATTCACACTGTTTCGAAACTCATCGAGGTATCGCGAGAGTACAAAATGCCGCTATCTCTTACCTTTGTCGACTTAAAGAAGGTCTTTGACTCAGTTGAGACAGAAGCGGTCTTGAACAACCAAGGTGTCCTAACTACAAGAACATCATCATTGACGTGAAGAGAGGGGTACGACACGGTGATACAATCTCACCTAAAATGTTCACGGCCACTCTCGAGAACGCAATACGAAAGCTGGAATAGGGCGACATGGGAGTGAAGGTTGGCGGTCTACAGTTACACTATTTACACTTCGCTGATGGCCTTGTACTGATAACATCAGACATCAGCCAAGCAGAATGCTGACCGAGCTCGACGAAACATGTGGATGCATCGGTCTTCAGCTGAATCTGCAAAAGACGATGTTCATGAGCAATGGGATTGGTCTCGGATGCCCCATTCGCGCTCAACGGAACGAACATATCCGAATGCACCAGCTACTTTTACAGCCGAATATGAAATAGCCCAAGATACAGCAGAGCTAGCGTAGCAAGCCGGCCTGCCGCGACCGCCCGCACGGTCGTTCAAGTGCAACGTCCCACGTATCTGCGGTGGTTCGGGTTTCAGGTGGGTTATCTCTGGGTTATACGGGATCGTAGATGATGGGGGAAGTGATTCCGTCTATTTACTCCTAATTGCCGTAAAAAACCACCCGAAACTAACCCTCCTGAAATCCGCACCACCCCAGATTCGTGGTGTGACGGCTTTAAGTAGATTTAGATGAGAGACGTCACAGAATTCCTTTAGGTAGAATTAGATGTGTCAGGCCACATTTTCATCCTGCTTCCGAAGCATCCTAGTTTTGAAGCGTAGGTCAAGGCAGAAGAGTGGTGGTGTTGAATAGGTGAGCACGGAGGAGGATGTTCTTGGTTTTCTTCGCTACAATCTCGATGCTAATATATGCTTTTCAAACTCCTGCCCAACCCTTTCGTCAAATGTGATCAGCTTTCATTCCGCCTGATTGATGCTTGATGTTATCAGAAGGACGTCATCAACGAAACGAAGATGGTGTACCTACTAGACATCAATTTTCAATCCCATATTATTCCATTCCATTTCTTGTATTACGCTCTCGAGAGTAACCCGTCATTGAACATTTTGGGTGTGATTGTTGACTTGTTGCTGTTACTGACTGTTGAAAAACCCTTTTTGCCTCGATTTTCACATTACCGTGAAATAAAGAAATTTTGGCACATCACTCACAAAGTACATTTATATATCGAATAGCGATGTATTGGTTGTCCAAGGCTTTCGCTTCTGCCTCGACCATATTGAGGGCTTCCCTCTTAGTCTCTTATGTCTCTTATGGAGGGTTTGAAGGTGGAAGGCAATAAGCAGATTGGACATGACAGGAGTTAGGAATTGTCACTTGATATGTGGTGTGAATCTCTCTGTTTGTGGAATATCACTGTCTTGCTACTTTTCCATTGCTTAATAACTTTGCTTTCCGACAAATAACAAAACAGGACCCTCACTAGTGTGTTGATAAGGACGGGTGGTGACAGTTTCAGATGCTGAGGATTGGTTCCATCGGAACCACATGAAGATGACCTCTGGGATGAACTGTCTATCTTCTACCCAGATGGTGAGAAAGCAAGTGGGCGTGGCTGTGGAAGAGATCTGAGTAGAAGACGTGAACTACTTTCTCCATCCTTCTTGATGCTATAGTTGTTCCATGTGGATTACTGAGAGCGGTTGTTTTTATTTTAATATTACCAAAGACAAGGGCGCATCGAATGTTTTTGTCCGCTTCTGCTCCTTAGCTGATATTAATGCTCTTCTCTCTTTGAAGTCTCCTTTTTCTTCTTTCTTTTTGCTTCTCTGAAGATCCTAAGGAGCTCGGGGGAGTACGTTCGTCATCGCCTGCAGTTCGTGCAGCTTCACGCTGAAGTATTAGCTCTGGAGTTCCCGAAAACCTGCGTCTCGAGGGTTTTCGAAACTGTCTGCGTCGTTTGAACTGTCGGCAGGATGTTTGGCTGATATTCGTCGTCCATGTTGTTCGGTGAGCTATCTTCCCAAAATTTAACTATGTTTGGCTGATATTCGTCGTCCATGTTGTTCGGTGAGCTATCTTCCCAAAATTTAACTAGAGTAGCGAAGAGGTCTCAGCTGATGATAGTTCTGAAACTTCGCTTTGTGAACATTGCGACTTTCTCTCCGCTTCTTTTGTAGAATAATCTTCATCGAAGAGATTCGATTCCGCATAGGACTTTGGTACAACAACGACATCCGCAAGGCAGAAACTTTTATTGGTGATGATGTGGTCAATTTTATTACACTACCCTCTACGTGGTGACTTCCACATCCAGAGAAGAGGCCTCAGAGAGTTCCTGTGCGGTCTTATTCACCATCATAAACTTGGAAAGCTTCTCTCGCTACTCGTTCCGTTGCAGTCCGTGAAGTTACTCAGGCAATGACCTTGTAGAAGGTATTGTGATCTTCTCCGTAAAGCTTCACTAGGTTCATGTAAAAGACTCCGACTCTGTTTTCAGCGGATCTTGATGTTCTAAGCGACGATAGTCGAAGTCAGCATTGATCTACTCGACCGTAAACCTCCGATTCGGGTCGTCACTTTTTCAAAAGAGCCGATGTTCTTTAATACACTTGTGTTGTCGAGGACATCGACTTCACCAACTCCTCTACTGTCGCATGTTCCTAAGAACAGTTCATTTTCAGTTTCATATACGGCGCTCAATGGGTATCTCGTCTCCTTCAGACAGATGACGATACTTAGTTTTCCTGGCCAGCATTATCAGATTTTTAATGACCATTTCGACTCAAGCGTACATCCTTTGGAAGCACAGGTTGCCATCCTATCCATATCCACTTATGGGAGCTTACATGACTCTTGACCTTCTTGACCCTACCAAGCGTTCCTCCAGAGACAGGATACTCTTTCTATTGTTGTATCGTCCATAGAATTTTAAAAGTGTGGTCGGGTTCCAGACCCCTGGTCTCACTGGTTTCGTGGAAACGTCTTTCAGGATGGGCAGATTGAGCTTCCTTGTTGTAGACAACAAGAAAACGCCTTCTTTGCACCACTCAGTCGTTTGATTGCAGGCTTTTGGCTATATCTACGCTAAGGATTTCAAGTCAGTTCTGGCAGAGCAGAAACAAAAGAATCGGAGCAAAAGCGAATTGTCCTTAGGCGCAAATCTACACAGAGGGACTCCCTGAATCTACTTGCATCTCAGGGCAGGCACATGGTCAATTTTGGTCCGCGGTCCAAACGGTGAAAATCTACCGTTGCATACGGCAGCTCCAAAAGTTATCCGACGCTATCTCCGAAAACCGCGCAAATCATCATCATCATCTTCTACACAATAGATCGAGAACGTGCGCAGGAGGAAGTTAACCCAGCATTTTCTAGAAATCTTTGCCCTTCCCACAATACGGACCCACCTGACTTGATTCGAGCTCTGAATCATTTTCACAAGGAATCGTTACAAGACTTCTGTGATCTCAAGAATAACTCTACAATCAGTCATCTAGGAGTCGCTCTCCTGCTAGAGAAGGAGCAGAGCTTTACTCAGTAGATAGGCTCATTTTCTGGGCAATGACAGTTGTTAAATTGTTCACTTCTGACTAAAAAAGTAGTTTCTACTCGGAATCCATACAGAACCTGAGATAAAACTTTGCCAGATTCTGAGATTCACCCATATCCCAGCAAATCCAGGTAGATGATATATTACAATCTGTTTGTAAAAGAATTGCCGTGCACGTTAACGCGAAAGAGTCAACAGCTTGACGGAAGTTTGCAAACATCAGGCCCACTGTATCGCTCATTATCTATTGATTACCAAAAAAAGGAAGTATTAATTGCAGTTTAGAACATGACTAAGAATGGAGCTGGCTGGAATCTTTTGGAATCACATCACACTGAAGTTTCTACTTATAAAGTTTCGGCTGTTTAACTAAGGTAGTTCTTGATTTTATACAGGTGAGGCTCAACACTTTTTAAATAGTTCATTTGACATAGTGAAATTATTTACTTAGTTACACCACGAGGAAGTGGAAGATCAAATATGATTGGATCGTAGGCACTACGAAGTTTATGATCACAAAGTGCTGCGTTGATGAATGTGGTTATCCCGTTAGTTGTAGCTCCGTGCATCTGAGTAAACAGTATTTTTGGAGAAAAAAAAACTGCAAATATTTACTATGAAAACAAGCTACCTGATGAACGTGACCAAATACATGGTATTTCGGTACCACGCGTTGTTCAACGGTGTTTAGTAGCTCGACATCCCCGGCAAGAATACCGTCCATTTTGTTCCAAGAATTAAAGTCACCATGACCTGTATTAGTAGTATCTGTACTTATAGGTTTCTCAATTTGTTGAGTAACTACAAACAAATGCAGTGACATTCATTGAATTAATTTCGGCACCTCCTGATTGCTTACATTGTTTTCGAAAATTTCACAAGAAAAAAGTGAAAGAATAGAAAGCAGAGTCAAAACCGAGGATAAAAAAGAAGATAACAGCTTCAGTAGTCAACTCACCCAAAGGTGGTGTATGAGTGATCAACACATCGGTTTTGACGGGAATCTGATTCCATTTGTGAAGTATTTTCTGTCCCCTTGGGCGATAAAAAGAGTATCCTGGCATTGAATGCCATGGAGCACCATACACTTTTATACCGTACACCTGAATATTAGATCGCATAGAAGAGGGAAATCCAAACAAGTAATCGCGTATTTTATGGATATATCTGTGAAACATCGTCAAAAATCCCCTAAAGAATTTTTCCTTTAGAAGCTGTCTTTCTGTTGTAGAAAAAAGAACGACTGACGGACTATCTCTGCCGGTCAAGATAGGGAATCATCCGGTGTGCATCCTCGACTGAGTCAACATCCCCAACATTTCCTTTTTCTCATCATCTTTCTTCGTTTTCCTGTCCTTACAAATCATTTTCTAAACTTCCAAAATCTGCAGAAAATATGACCTTAGCTACTGAGCAGAATAAAAACGTCATTCTCGCTTGTAATCCTTACGGGAAGCATAGCCACCTAACCACTCAGATCTGATGAAAGGAATTTCTTACTGAATGGCATCAAAAGTAATTTATTCGAGTTCATTCCTCAAGAAATACGTGAACCTTGCTAGAGCATTCGATTATTTTTGTATATACAAATAAACCAGTCTGAATGTTCGGCTAAAGCCGGACTTCAGACTTTCCGTAGTGTTCGCTTCGCTCTTCTCCACAGATCAATGAAAATTAAGAGTAATGGCATTTTCTGTGAAATTAGATTTCTTTTTCCTTACATCGCCTTCTTCCACTTTTTTATCATAAATAAAGACGAAAAATTTCATCGTTTTCTTTCTAAACGCGTCAGTTCTACATCAGGAGAACGTTCAAACTTAAACTTCAGACACTCGTTGGATAGCAATACAATGTAGACACAATTTGAAAGCAGTGCTCAAAATATGGGTTTTCCTCCTGTTTTCCCCCAACAGTTATCACACAGTGATGTTTTAACGTAAAATGAAGTGAACAACTGATAAAGATAATGTTCAACGTCAGATCATGTAAGCTGTTCGCTACTATTTAAGCAGCCGTTTCCATGGGTGTTTCCACTTTCTGAAAAAGGCATGTTTCCAAGCTAAGGTAAACGTGCAAGGAAATAGATACACGGGGAGTCATAGAGTCACGAAGTTAAAAAGCAACGTGCCCAGTAGCCACGGCTATGAAACGACTGCAACCATCTACCTTTTGCGACATGCACACGAAGATATTGCGCACTGTTTCCACGCCGCGAGACCCGTCAGAACCCATTTTCTAGCTATATGACGCCGGCGCAACAATTCGACGCCGGCGCAACAACTCGACGCCGGTGAACCCGTCGCATCCCCTTTTCGAATTTCCAAAAGCTAAGGCAAGCATGCAAGGAAATAGATACGCGGAGGAGTCAATGGGGTCAGGGCTGCAACGCAGTACGTGCAGTGGCCATGGATATGAAACGGCTGCGACCTCTCATTTACCTTTTGTGACATCCACAAGAAGTCATTGCACGATACTACTGCACCATGGCACAGCAATTTCACGCCCTTGAACCCGGGTCACCCCATTCTATCACTTTTCAACGCCGGCGCACCAATCCGACATGAGGCTCGTCGCCACCCTCTCCATCTCTTTTCGACTCCAGCCCACCAACTAGACACCATGGGACCTGTCGCACTCCATAATAATGGTAATTGGTGCCGGCGCACCAATTCGAAGCCGTGGGACCCGTCCCACTGCATTCTATCACTTTTTATCGTCGGCACACTAATGCGACGGAGTAGGACACGCCTCATCCTAAATTAATGCGTTGCGTGGCGCCAGCGCACCTATCTAACGGCCCTTGGACACGTCTTACAGCGCTCTGAAATTTCGTTGCGCGCGCACGCACACGCACACACACACACACACACACACACACACACACACACACACGTGACAGAATAAATCTGTTGTTGTATAGCACAATATACATATACATGTATACACGTACTAGTCTGAATGTCCCGCTAAAGCCAGACTTCAAACTTTTTTGTAGTATTCCCTTGCCTTCACTGTTCGATTAATCAAAATTAATCAAAAATTAATGGCATTGACATTTTCTATAAAATCATAAATCTGTTTTTCTAGCAACGTTTTCTTCTTTCTTTTTTACTATAAGTAAAGACAAAAGGTCTCATAATTTTCTTTCTAAGCGCGTCAGTTCTACATTTTGAGAATATTCAAACTTTAGCTTCAAACACTCCTTCACTCCCAACAGCTACCAAAAAATGGCGTTTAACATAAAATGACGTGAACGACACCATCGTACTGATAAAGATAACGTTTCTCGTCAGATCATGCAAACTGTTGGCTACTATTTAAGCAGCCGGTTTCATTCGTGTTTTCACTTTCTGAGGAAGGCATAACATCAACCTGAGGCAAACGTGTAAGGTAACAGACGGACGAAGGAGTCATAGAGGTGAAAAGAAACGCGCACAGTGACCGCAGGTATGAATTCGCATCAATTCAACGCCGTTGGACCCGTCGAACCCCCTTTTCGTTTCGTGACACACACACACATGTGTGTCCATCTCACCCACTTTTGTGTGTGTGTCTGTGTGTTCCGGTCCCGTGGCGTCGGATTGGCGTTGCTTATGACTCTTTCGTCCATCTAATTCCTTGGACATTTGACTCAAGTTGTTAACATTCCGTCCACAGAAAGTGGAAACACGAATGAAACCGGCTACTTAAATAGTAGCAAAGAGTCTACATGATCTGACGTAGAACGTTATCTTTATCAGTAGGATGATGTCTTTCACATCATTTTGTGCTAAATCATCATTCTTTGATAACTCTTGAGAGGAAACAGGAGGAAAACCCATATTTCGAGTGATATTTTCAAATTGTGTCTACATTATATCGGTGTCGAAGGAGTGTTTGAAGTTTGAATATTCTCCATATGTAGAACTGGAAAGAAAACTATGAAGCCTTTATTTCTAAAATAAAAGAGGAATAAAGATTGTTAGGGGTACACAATTTTAATTTCACAGAAGAGGGCACTAATATTGATTTTCGTTGATCATTGAAGGGGAGCAAATCGAACACCACAGAAAGTCTGAAGTCTGGCTTTAGCCGGACGTTCAGACTTATTCTGGTGCACGCTTCGCCCTCTTTCACTTATCAATAAGAATTAAATGTAGTGGCATTTCCCGAAAAATTTAGTTTGTTTCCTTCTTCTTACGACTTTTCTTTCGTTCATTCGTATTAGAAATTTAAGTAGTCTCGAAATGATCATTAATTGAAGTGATGATCTCATAGTTTTCTTCTCAAAGGCATCAGTACTACATTTGGAGAGTATTCAAACTTGATTTTACACCTAGACATGTAAGAAATACTATTATATATTATTATATCTGTTACTCATCGATAGTGTAAAAATTTGGAAATATAATTCAAAGCAAGACTTTTCTTCTATTTCTCAACACTGATTAGCTAACATGAAATGAACGTGAACTTCATAATCGTAGTGATAAAGATAAGGTACCACGTCAGATCAGATAAACTGTTAGCTACTATTTAGGCAGCAGGTTTCATTCGTTTTTACAATTTCTGAAGAAAGGATGTTACGAACTTGATGGGGCAGCTGTGCAGGGGAATAGATATGTGAAACAGTACATGAGGTTGAAACGCAACAGCAACTTTCATACAAACAACGATTCATTTACTTTTTAGCAAATTTACACAAGGTTTTTGTGCTGCACACCGCCAAACCTAACGTAAATAGATCAAATGGCTATAGGGAACATGTGATCTTTGAAAAACTATACAATTCTATGTTTTGATAGGCTGAACCCAGCCCTGTCGACCTGAGCCCATTCTGGCCACTTGGTGTCGATAGGCAGTTTAAGCAAGACACCAGTCTACGGAACACTGACGAACGGATGGTTTCTGAGCTCTTTGTGCTTGAGATGCTGATGCTTGATGATAAGCATCTCAAGCAGAAAGAAGGAAGACAGTTCGGCGAAGATGCTGGTGACCGTCTCGGGTGATAATGCTTACCCGCCCATTGTGTCAGGTAGGTCACGTGTACGCAGGCAAGTAATGAGCCCCAGATGATAGACAACGTACTCTTTCAAAACTTGTGGTAAATTCGACATACTAACCTCAGTGGCACGGTCGCAGAGGTATGTACAGTTGCTGAGCAACTCGTATGCCTTGTTGATGCCAAGCATATTGAGGCCTGCCAATTGCTTTTCGTTCATCTCTTCACCATCTTCGAATCCAAGTTCATGGTTCCCAGCAATGACCAGTTTGTGTTTGTGTGGTAGCTTACCTAAATACTAGATAGTTACAAGATTTCTGCAGTGATCATTTCTGAAGGACTTAATTCTCATGTATAGATAATGTATTAAATATACATATACATATACATATACATATACATATACATATGCATATACATATACATATATATATATAATATATATGCATATATATATAGTATATAATAATATATAAGTCTGAATTTCACCTGTAAATTGATGCCCCTACTCTTACTAAACGCAACCAGGCATTTGAGTATACGCATTGGAAGTGTACGAGCTATACAACCCGCACTGTTACATGGCAAAAAATCCCTGGGGAAGACATCGGAAACTTTGGCAACGAACATCTGCTTAATGATGTTGAACTGCCGTTGCCGTCAAGTAAACTTCAAACAACCCATTCTGTCTAGACTGTGTAATCAGCGTGCGTCGCTTTCTGCATTGCATTAAACATGCATCAAGGATCCCCCCATCATCAGTATCGACAGTTACACCATCTATTGCGGTGATGCTAATGAAATGAAATCGCTCCTCACTATTGCGCAATAGTGAGGAGCGATTTCAACGACCTGGTAGAGGAGTTTGGAACAACGTCGTCACCTTCCTACGATTGCGGGATCACAGAGGACTCAAACTCTGGATCGTAAGTAATCACGCACCCACGAAAACCGCTGAGGACTACGAAAGGAACGCATTCTATGATGAACTCAATGTGATGCGAGAAGAAGATGCGGCGTGTGCAGAAGGCTGACGCGCTCCAATCGAACTTCTTGTAGAAAATAGCGTGCCGGAACGCCCGAACCTTCTTCCGGGGTTTTTTTACGGCAATTAGGAAGAAATGGACGGAATCACCCCCTAATCTCCATAATCTACTATCCCGTATACGAATACTCCACCTGAAATCCGTACCACCTCAGATTCGTGGGGTGACGCCTTTAATGGCATGGTTCCAGAAAAGTAGTTATGAAGTTCAACATCAAGCTCGAAAAATCTCAAAGACAAATGCGAAAAAGGTTAAGCTAACTGGTGTCGATCAATATTGGATTACGGACCAGGAAGAGAGTGTATGACGCTGACTCTTTCCCTACGCATTCAGGACGCTGCGAAGGAAACGCTCCCGATTTTAGCGCCGCCATTGGATCTGCGGAGACAAGATGCACGTACAATTCTACATGTGTACCCCGCACAACTTGTGACTTCAGCCAGGAGAAGCATCTGAAAAAGGGTTACGCCGTCAGCTAAAACGTGATCGTGAGAAGGAATAAACATCAAGACCGAAGGAGTTTGAAAAACAGGACAAGAACCCGAGTAAAATCTTTACTCTGCTGAGGCAGTATAGTGGCAAGATGGAGGTGTTCGCCGGTGCTTAGCACTGCCAACTGAGTGGTTGTCGGCGACCCAACCCTGTCCATCTGGAGGGAATATTTTAACGCCCTGCTGAACTAACAAACACTGTGTCCCTAAACTCGTGCGAACTCCTAAACTCGCCTAACGACCAACATGCACCGCGAACGGCGAAGAACTACCGACGAAGTCGAAGGTTGTGATGTGTATTCAAAAAAGACGAAAACAAAATCTGGCGGAGACGATGGAATTAGCGCAGAAAAGCTGAAATATCTTCCTCCTTCTGGGATTCGTGAGATGGCGAACGTCATCCGTTCAATATTGGTTGACGAAAGGATACCGGATTCGTAGAGACACGCTGCCATAATTCCCCTCCACAAGAAGTTATCCGTCACGGAACCCAACAATTGCTGAGGAATATCTTTGCTGCGAATAATGTACAAAGATCTTAGAGCAGATCATCTTGCATCGGCTAGTCAGCATAAAGTCACGCAAAAAAAACCACCCATGACGGACAAGCCGGCTTTTGCCCTGGTCGATTGAAGATTGAAGAAGAAGACAGGTTTTTATTGTGGGAGTGAAATGAAATGTGGTATTTGCAGCCTCTAGTTAGCTTTTCTCGACCTCAAAGGCGCTTTTGATTCTCTTCAACGAGGCCATCTTCGCAATGCGCTTCGCGCCGATAAAGTTCCAGGAGAATTCGTACGCCTAATTAACAACATGAATAGACCTGCTGTTTGAGCACCATCCGAGTACACTTCTCCGAGTTTGAAGTGTGATCCTAGGTGAGACGAGGGACTGCAGTGGGGACCTTCCGTTCAATTTTCACGTCGATGACCCCGTGCTCGTGCTGTATGCTGAAAAACGACGGCAGCTACGAGAGAGATATTCAGAAAGGGTGCGCCAAAGCCAATTTGGCATTCAACTCATTGACAAAGTGCATGTGTTCACCAGAGAAGTCTGCTGCGAGTCTATCTATCCGCCATTTCCTCTACCATGAGGTACGGATCGTAGACTTAGGCAGCGGTGTTCCAGGACCAAGAACTTTAATCGGAAGTAGATAGTAGGTAGGTGTAGGTGTTGGAGTAGGTGTACCGGCGGGCGAGAGGTGGAAAACATCTTGCCGGCCCCTCTTACGTAATCACCGAAAACCGTCGTTACAGGAGCTCGTCTCATCGCCTTGCCCAAGGTCCTGAAGATGCTCCCAGACTCGGAGTGGACAGGCCTTCTCGTAGTAGAAGAAAGTTCTAGGCGGAGGTGGTAAAGGAAGATCCGGGATATCTGGGGTTGACACGCAGTTCAGTTGAGACACAAAGTCTTGCCGATTATGGAATAGCGACGGATGGATGGATTCTATGTGAGGTCTAGCTGAAGATCGAACAAGATGGTCTCGGATATTTATAGACGACACTCCCCGGTGAATATGCGGATAGCCGCGTTAGGCCGTAATGCCCGCCCGCCATCTTCATATATAGTAGTTACATCAACCTTATAAAAATTGAGATGCAGTTTTGTGAAGGTGTTTTTCTCACATCATATCAAACAAAAACCTTCCCTGTCTGTTTCAGAAAAGATGTATTTGTCGATTATGCTACCGCTACCACTGTGAGAATGCAAAAAACTCTACCAGTAAATAGTTCCAGGTAATCAACAGAGAGAAACCCCACACATACTGTACCAAAAAAAAAATTATTTTAATAAGCTATGTTATAGCTACAGAAGCCTTTATACCCTTAAAAACTGAGACGATCGGAAAATCATACCAATTTCTGCATTGAATTTGATGACCTCTCCAAGATCACCGTAGTTTGTGAAGTCTCCAGCGTGAATGAGCACGTCACCATCCGGGATCGCAGTCAGAAACTATAAGAGTATTTCACACAAAGTTATTTTTCTACAAATAACACAATAAATTATTTTCACTGTAGAAATGTGCTTATATGGAACTGATGATACTACCATTACAAAATAATGCTAGCAAAAATAAACAGGTACCACATGTTCAGGTGATCTATGCAAAAAAGCTCTACTTTATTTCGTTTTCAGACATTCCTTTTCTCAAGAAGTTTTGAAAGACTCAACACTTTCTCAAACACTTTGACTACGGGAATATGTTAGCAAAATCTTTCCACGATGGTGGCCGAATTTATCTAGGCTGGTAGACACGCAACGCTGCCGCAACGCACTACTTCGGTTTAAAGGCACTCTCTCCCCATGTCGCGCCTCAAGTAATCAACGTCGCAAGGCTGATCACGCCTGGTTGGACTAAACGTAAAGAATACTTTTCATATCTTCAGGATCTCCCTAAATATTTGAACAAAGGTTCATTCACACTCTTAGAGTGACCGCAGTACAATGCGTTATTTGCAGATAAATTTGCGGCCTATTACATTATTCTCCCTCACTCACCTCATCCAACTTCTCATGCGTGTCGGAAATGCAAACGAATCTGACTTTGTTGTCGAAAACAGGAGTATCAAGCCTGCAATCGGCACATTACTGCTGTAGTTCTTATCAACGTTTTCATATCGACTTGTTCTAAAGAAAGATCATTATCATGCCTACGGTTGCTTTCATGAGCGGTCGAGACGAATAACACGATAATATCTACGAGCAAAGATGGCGCTCAGCTTAGGTCTAATAAGGTCATCTTCGATGAAGAGAAAAAAGCACGGAGTTTAGGATATGTTCACCTCAAGGTTTTGGCTGGTTCGCACACGCGACCTTGTCTCAGATACTTCTTCCAGCAATCAATTGGTTTGGCCGATAGCGGGTCGACGCTAATATAGTTATCCATGGCCGCAAGTAACTGGATGTAGTAATCGGTGCTGTTGGTGTGGTTTCGAGTCGAATTGTGCAAATGAAAAACGAAGAAACGGTTTCACTAGTGTTAGACTCGAGAACCTAAACTGTAATGTGACGACTTTATGTACAGAAGGCTATCTATATACACTGTGAATTTCGAAGAAAAAAAAACGGACTTTTCAGATTAACGATTTACAATGATCGAAAAAAACATATAAAACGGTCCAAATTCTAAAAGAGTAATATGCATCTAGCGCAAGTGTCAAACCACCATTGGAGCGGATTTATCGATAACTGGAGTACTCCCTACGTGCGAATAGGATTGATCTGCTAACGCTGCAGAGTGGAGGAGAACGGAGTCACAAAATGATTGCAATGAAAACAGCACCTCAAAAAACTAGGTACGATTTTGAAACCGACGAGAAATCATAACTAATTCCTCCTTCAGTCACAAGAAACAGTACTATTTCAAAACTCGTGGAAGTATACCAACATGACCATTTCTGCGGCTGCCTCTGAGCCTATTTAAGCCAATTCGAAGAGATTAGACTCGATAGGGCCTAAGAAGCCTCACTATTACATGTTCTAGGAGCGGTTTTCTAGGTGAGGGAGGACGAAGACAAGGATAAAGGATCAAGTACACGGGGTTGATCAATCCCTATGGGGATGCGCCTACGCGTTCGACTTTAACTCAGACTTCGTTTGAGGTTTATTTTCGTTTGAGGAAGGATGAAAGGCTTGGTTTGCACTAGGACGGTTTCGAGCCTCCGATCGATTATAGCCACAGCGAAACTCTTACCGATTGCGCTTTTGGTATAGAAGGCTATCTGTATACACTGTAGATTTCGAAGAAAAAAAAAAAACGGACTTTGCAGATTAACGGTTTACATTTACGGTTTACCCATGGAAGGCGAGGATGTTCAGTAATCCATTGACATTAAGACCTAGTGTCAAACCACATTTTCTATCAGCCATACAATTCAAATAGTCAAAAAGGAAAAGAAACATCGTGTTGCAAACGAAGCACACTTAGTAACTAAGGAAGTTAAAATCACCAGTACATTGAGTAATGAATTTAGTTATTCATGGTGGTATCATATCCCAGCTTAAGGAGAGAGCATAACTAAATTGACAATGTTGTTATCTCTGAGTGAAGAGATAGGGATGGTGGTGTACATCACGTATATGAGGGTGATCACGCGCACTTCCTCCAAGTAATCCGGAAAAAGCCGTGAAGAACGGACTTGGATGCTCCCGTGTTCCTTATGATGCAACTTACGAATGGTAGAACGGTGGAGATTCGCAATGCTTTTATAATTATGCGATTGAGGAGCTTCTGCTGCTTATATGACCTCTACTAGTTGCATTGCGGACGTTGAGCAAAAATGGAATCGCCCACATTCTACCATCATTCTAATAAATTGCATTGTAGGGTATTCAGGTACAATGAAGGTTGTCGCCCTTTCCATGGATTACTAAGCGGAGTTGAGAGTTACTACGCTAGCAGTAGTGAATTTCACCCCTGCCCCTATCTAGTCATTGCGATATTCCAACGACATAAATTGCATGTTACGCTGCCTTCAATGAAATCTCAAAAATGATGCTATTTCGTGTTTATATGATGTAGTCGGTGCCGAACTCATTCAATTGGGTGAGCGATGCACCACTGATAGCAACAAGACAGATTGATGCACGAGCGTCAAATGGAAGTATGGCGTGCATTGCGGGGGACGCGTCGTGTTCAGTCAGTTGGACACAACCTCTACCGACTATATGTATCGTCGTTTATGACTAAAGCTATGCGGAGATATTAAAAAAACAGTTGTAATTGTGGGAAGATTGTAATTGCTAACAAATGGGAGAAAACACCTGTAAGTATGTTTTCTGTCACTCGTAACATCCTAGAGAACAAAATGTGTACGTGTCTAGTCTTTCTGGTCTTTCCTAATCTAATTTAGCTTCACTTAATAACGTTCATTGTGAGCTAATGCTGAATGAATTTAAATTATTTAATTATACATGCATATGCTGCATGCTGCATACTTTGCACAAAGCAGCAACAATTATTAGCTCAGACCTGTTGTTTACCGCCTTGTCATGACGTAGCGAGTTGGTCACTACACATCGTGTGTTCCTGCCTGTTTGTACAGCACAGAAGAAAGAGTAACGAACAGAGAACGAATTATATCAAAGTATATATTGGGACTTTGTTTTTACATGGAGAAAAAAGTTGCACGCTTGTGAGGGGCTGAAGATATGATTTCAAAAACTGGCGTTTCAGAGATTAAACTTGCGGAGTTAAGTGAAATAATGGGAAAATTGGATATATTACACTTCTATGCAAAGATGAATCAGACATTCGTCAAAGCAAACAACAGCAGGAGTTCTGGACAAACCCATTCTGGATTTGGAAAGGTATACCTTGCAGAGATCTCATCCCAACAAGGTGGCGATAAGACACATCCACTGTTTTCACGTCGTAACCAGATGAGAAATAGAAAAAAAAACAAGTATTCAGACGGAAATTTTGTCAAAACGTGTTTACCGACGGATATTTTGAAGTGAACCCTCAAAATATCTTCGTCCAAACACTTTCTGGCAGCTATCCATTGAGTTTTTCACGCTAAGTGTGACACCAAGTGAGTCTTGGGGTGAACATCAATGCTGGGTAGTGAGGCCAGGTCAACTGCGATAGCTGTTTCTGCCGAGCTGCTTATCTTCCAACGATTCATTCATTGCATATTCGATTAGGTCAACAACCTTAAGGGAAGATTTTTGTTCGTCCCGGCCTGTTCCGAAAGGATTCTTTGTTTCCTTGATATGCTTAGTGCAAATCTTTCAGTGTAAAGCTAGCAACTCGGAAATAAGATTTACAAAAAACAGTGAAAAAATAAAATGGTCAATTTTAGTCAATCACTCTGAGTTTCCAGAATTGAATCAACTTTAATTGAAAATCATTTGAGACTTCTGAACGCGTATGCGGCCTATAAAATGGTTCGCGGACCACAGCCGATGTACCAAAGCAGCTTTTTTTATCCCACTAGACAAGCCTTGTAGCCATTTCCTATCCTCGAGTAGTGAAAGGTTGACCTTGGGTGGTTTCGACACATCGACCATGCATCCGCAGCGGAACCTCCTTTCACTATACCCGAGCATAGCAAAAAACACTAAGGAATATCAATATGGTTGCTGTAACTCTGATATCGTTCCTTTATCTCTTCTATTGGGGAAAAAAACGTCTACATAAAACTGAGCGATGCTTCCAGACAGCAGTCAAACGTATGGATGTAACGAAGTGATTATACAAAAAGGCTCAACTCTTATTTAGATCTGGCAAGGTTATGTCATAATATCCTACTAAGTTCCGTCCAAAATTTATATATGAATATGTCCATTCAATCGATATTGAGGACTCGACCTGCTTGGGTGATCATTATGCGATGGAATCAATTTTGAACAGGCGATCCATCTATTGTTTAACGGGATAAAACGATGGTTTCTTTCTATCAAACGAAGGATGGATCGTTCGTTCAAAACCTCCAGCAGCATATTCCAATTAATTTCTACTTTTGTAGAGTAAATGGCCATGTGATTACACAAATCCATTGCATTTACTGTAGGCGATTTTAGGTTTATCTCCCAAAGATGCAAAAACGAGTCGATTTGCAATGGATTTGTGTAGCAACATAATTCAAGAAAGGGAGAAATGCCATGATTGACGAATGTTAGAAGGAAAGGTCTAGTACTGTGCAGAGCATATGTAATGCGATGCCATTTCACTGACATGAGAAGGAAGGAGAAATTACGAGCCACTAGCGAACTCGAACGCTTGACGGTTACGAAGTCAGAAATAGATTGACAGGAGTTTTAATCAAGTTTTATTCTGCGCGACCGTATCCACGAAACAAAAACACGCGAGACAATCACAAGAGTGATTTTAGTGTGTCTACAACTTACTCTAGGTCAGCTACATGGACATCGGTCATTGTTGCGACGGAAAAAAGGAACTAAATCTGCTACATAGAAGACAAAGTAACACGCCTTTCTAAGTTTTAAAAAGAATTTGAAGATGAGCGACAGCTATCGAGATTGAGATAGGAATTCGTCAATGATGAAGACATGGATAACAACAGCTCGTTCTCATTACGATTAACAACAAAAGAATATACTGAATATCGAAGCCAATGTAGGACTGAAACCAGACATAATAAACCTAATCAAAATTTTTCGGTTGAGATCACAGCTACTCCTTAGAAATCCTAAAAGGGACCGGATGACGCTTGACTCAATATTGCGATCATTTGGAAATTTTAGAAATTTGAATAGATCAAGTAAGTTTGATGACCTTAGATAAACTTCAGAGAATAAACTTTGAGAATGCCCTCGGCATCTCCGTTGCTACTCGTAGTATTCAAGTTTTGTAGTTGCAGAGCTCGAAAGTCGCTAACACTGTATGTAAATGTGCACTTTCTTCGATTTTCAGGAAAAGTCACACCTAGCAGGAATTTAGTGCAGTTTTGAAAATAAAGTTCTGCGAAAAGTTATCTACATTTATCCATATCCACATTTTACTCGAATTTGCTTGAATAAACTATAAACCTATGAGTGAGCAACTGTTAAAACGACATGAGAAGTTCATTATTCATAGCAGCAGTTTCCACAGAAAGTGTATTGGAGGAATTTTTTACATTTACTCGAACGTAAAACTTATAAAGGTGGGATCTTGAAATTTTGGGATGCAACAGGATGGAAGGATATTCTCTTCAGAAGTGAGATGCACTTCTAAGCATGGCCTTGATTTCATTCCTGAATTTCTCCTTCATCTCACACATATCTATTTCCCAAAAAAAAACGACTTTTTTTGCGTGGATAGCGAATTTTAGAAGCATTTCTTTGTGAGAGATATATACTTCGATATCCACTGAGTTTGCTTATTGTTTTGGAACTGATCTAGGATTTGTTTGTTGAAAATCTGTAATTACGTAGTCAGGAGTTGTCCCTTCTCCACAAAAAAAGGATCAACTAGAAAAGTTAAGCAAAAAGTTGAAAGAAAGAAAAGTTATTAGCATGAAAAGAGGCAAGTTTGCTTGAGCATGCATATATATGAACCTTCATGCTCTTTAAATGCTTAAGAACATCTTCTGGTTTCGGTTAGGCGCATAGCAGATAAGTGATATGTAACACTGGACCCATAAAAACTTGATGTCGTACCGGCGCTCGTTTAAAGCCTCTACCCGCATCTACTAAGTCTGAACAAAGCTCCTCACGAGACAGTTACCTTCTCTTAGGCGTAATCTTCAGAAAATATCCATGTGGAGGTGTTTAAAAGGATTAGTAAATGGGGACAGAATAGGAATGAAGAGTCACATGCAGCATATAGGAAATAATTACAAAATTTCCCGAAGTACTGAAAACCTGGGATGTGGCATTTGAGGAGAGATGCGGAGCACAATAACTGTGAGTCAATGTGTAAATTGCAAACTTTGTTTTACATACTGCTTTTGATCCATAAATCTATGAAAACGTCACCTCGTCGATTAACGAAGTGGAGCGAAGATGTCTTTTCGTTTGACTTCTAATGATTCTCGAATCATTCATTCATAAGTCGATAAAGTTGGCGTTGTTGACGGTGGCTTATTGCGGCTTTGGCTCAATGAAAGGATTTCTTTGTTGTTCAAGATGAAGAAGAAACGTGCAGCGAGCACTTTTGTTTAAAAAATATCACTTAAGCTGCTAGTCTCATTTGTGCGGCATGTCGTGATCTGAAGTCCAGGGAATGCACATAATTTAGGTGTTTACAAAAGATTCAACCTATACTTCACTCAGCGTGAATTTCATGCGTCAAGGTTATTCCTGCAGATTAATGTCATAGCCGTCAGACGTAATGATTGCGTTTGTTCGCACTACACCCTAAGAAAATGAAGAGCAGCGCTTGCGGAAGGTTTTAATGCTTGAATTTTTCAGCAATAACTAGAGTTCAGGGCAGTACTGCAATGAATCTATCTGTCAGATTTTTCCTTAAACCCGTAGAATTCAAGAAATGGAAGGTTTCCATGTGGATTTCTTCACTCGTACATGCTCCTGGATTGCTTCATTTAGTGAAGTGAGGGATCTGGGTGCTACCAAGGACTCTTCGAGATTTACAGGAGTGGTTTCATATTTTCGTGCACAGCGTAACCGTACACGAGGAAAATGTGCCGCGTGCTGGTTTATGTTCATTTTCTGCAGTAGAGATCGTTGACAAAGTATTTGTGGTGTACCTCCAACATGCCCAGCGCTTCTCCTTGCTCATCGTATTCTCCCTGCCTCAAGTTGAGGACGGCACAATAGCCTTAAGTCTTGAACTGAGAAATGGTGAAAGACGACCTGAGCACATTTAGGGTTTAGGAGAGAAGAGTTACAAATGGATTGATTCTGTGCAATCTCTCGCTAGAAATCGAGAAGATTATGCAGAACTGTGATCAAGGACGATACACCTGAGCGAAGATGCGGACATTCCCAGAAGCCGATAATATCAGCCTGTCGGTTAAGTTGAAACAAGTAAGAGGTAGTTTAATGCAGAGGATTTCTGAGGCTTGGATCTCTCCATCCCATATTAGAATTTGGAATAAAATATACAGTTTACAGTTGCTGACGAAGATGTTGCATCCACGTTACAATGGAAAATTTCCGCTGACACTACCTTCAAGTAAGCCGACAAAAGATCAGCAAAATTTCCTTTGTCCCAAGTTTTGTCCATATAGATCCCATATATAAACGTTTTGTGGAGCCGTGGAAGTAATTTTGCCAGATAAACTATTGTAAGCTGCGCCCAAAAAGAAAAAGCTGCAGAGTCATTCATCTTTATTTGTTCGTTGTGAGCTCCAAACGTACAGTTTCCTAATCTGCACAGTGTTACGCCGAATGAAAGAAATGCTTTAAAAGTGAACAGGAAGTGTTAGAATTATCCTTAAGATTTTTTTTGGAAAACACCTTAATTCAATTTAATTATGGGCGCAAGCTACTCAAGAGCATCATCGCAAGAGATGTTGCGCAGGCTGCCATACCAACAAATAGACAGATCCGTGTTAAAGTGATGTTAATGTGACAATTTAGCAAAAATCAGCTAAGCGGAAACCTGTTCGGTGAGGAAAGTCGACATCGAAGTGGAAACAGTTGAGAGATGTAATAGCACTACACAATCTGTTTGATTACTGTATAACGAACGAATGAAAATGACTTCTTTGAAAATAGTGCTTCAGCCCTGAAGATAAGGCATATATTGTTGAACATTTTGAGATATCCTGTTGCTGTTGGCTGGACTCTAAGCTAAAGAAGGAATTTAACAGTTTAACTTTGAAAAAGAGGCCTGTCTTTCACCACTTCGTTGCTGATTACCGTAAAATAAACTGGAAACAGATTAAAACTCGGGAGTAACAGTTGGAAGAATTCACGATTTTCGTCCCGCTTTGATAACGAATAATAACAAATAATATTTGGGACTTAGTTCACAAGAGTCACAGCACAAGAAAATATGAAAAATCCTTACAAACACAAAATTTAGATTTATTAGGAGCAGCCGTGGTTGGTTTATTCGTTCATTGAATAATACAGTACTATAAAAAAATTAAACATTGGAAACTTCATTTTCCTTCCGCTTCTCCAGCATTGTACCTGCCGTGACTCTGTTCCTAGAGACCCTGGAAATTGCAGTGTAAATGCTCCAATTCCCACTAAAATATCAGCTCAGTGATTTCTCCGGGGAAAAATAGCCGAGAACCAAATTGGAGCTTCACAAATGTGCATTCTTAACCTTCCAAAGAGATATAGGAGGTAAAAGTTCACGTAATTTTTGGACCAAGACCCCGGCGTGGTACCGTCATCGCGAAGATGCGAGAGTGCATTCAAAAAGTAAATAACAAATATTAGGAGCATTGCGTAGGTGCAGTATTTGTTGAACCCTCTTTTTTTGTTGAAAACTATCCCTGAGAACAAATTCTCCTCATAATAGATTGCAACGTGTCTGCACTCTATTACTGTCAAATTGAAAGTGATAGTCGGAATCCAATTATCTAGACGAGTTGCAATAGTGGGAATTTTTAGCAGATCCATCAGCTGTTCTCTGTGGATTTCCTGATTCCACTGTCTCGAGAAACATCGGAAAAGACAACAATTAATAAGTAACAAACAAACAAGAAATTCTGAGAAAGTTTCGAAACAATCCAGGACAATCCCGAAAATGTTTTTTTGAAGGTTTTTCAGGACCCGATCGGTAGTATTCTACATGTTCAAAAGAGTGGACACCGCTAGAACTAGGAAAGTGCTCTGATGATGAAGTTGAACTAATGTGAGCGCGCAAAGACTTCACGGACAAAATCACATTTTAGTAAGAGAAAGATCTATTTAGTTTTATAGAATATCAAAGAAGGGTCCTAAATTTTCGGACAGAGGAAGTTGTTGAAATAATCGGAGTTCTCCACAATAAGTGATTAATCAGGGAAATGTTTTCGAGAGGCGTTTCTTGAAATAATTCAATCATTTTACTGAGAAGGGTGTCGCTCAACATTTCCTGATTATCCACTGGAAAAAATGTAAGGTTGATGCAATAGAAGATTGCTCAGTTGGCCATAACATCACATTTTCGCGGGCCATTTACTATTTGTGAGTGAATGGAGCGTGGTCATGTCTGCAAATGCTTCTCTTGCAAATACGAGCTGTTCTACCGGAGTCCGTGTACACGTTGAAGTGTTGGTTATAAGGTGCAAACCTAGTAGTTCTACAGAAAGCAAATAGCTTAAAGAGATTTCGAGCATGGTCATGGAATATTCATTTATTATTTATTATATGGATTTTACGAAAATTAATGAGAAACGGTATTTAGAGCAAGCTGCTTGGAGATCGCGTTGTAGAATTTTGAATTAGAAGAGCGGCTAGTGAAATCTACTAATGATACAATTTAGACGTAATGGTTCACACTGTAAGTTAAAATCCGATCATACAAAGTGTACTCTTCAGTTATGTTCCAGAGAACTGCTAGACAACATAAATGAAACACTATAAACACTTCTTCTTGATAAAAAAATGACATATCAAGAAATGGAATAGTTTTTGGGACGACCTTCATTGGATTTACTTCAGAATGTATAATTCGGATGCAGCTTGCACATAGAACATTGTGAATGTGAAAAACACCCTGCAAATCTGGAAACCGGATGGATCAGAAGCACCTAGACTTGTAAAGTTTGGCCAACGAAACTGCTCTGTACAATAACAGTGATAATATACACCACACACTCTTTTATTTCATAACTGTTTAAAAAGTTGCTTCGTAAGACAAATGGATCAGTAAGGTCTTTTGGTTAGTCCGATTTTTGGTTTTGTGATGATCTGCGTTTTCGCTTTGATGCTAGCAAACTATGTTTCGGGCTTTATTTGTTGTTGGAGAGTACCCAACATCGAAGATTTCCCACAAGAGTGATGTTATAAGGAAATATACACGGGAAATAGGGCATAATAGGAAGTTTTACCAATGATTTTCTTGATTTTTTTTTGAGAGATGACAAAGTCTATAGAATTATGAGACACGCTGAGACAACAATAAACCAACACCAACGACTAACTCAAGAACCTCTACGGAGAGCAACTGGAAAAAGACTAATCAGCGAATATTTACACTGGGGTTTTGTGTAGTTATCAGTGTCGTTCCACACCATAAACGGAATCAACATCAAAACTGACTATGAAATAAAAGAGCTTGAGAAACGAGGCCGAATCGATGATATCTAATGCGATAGCATCTCATATGACCAGAATAGGGAACCATTACTACAAATACATAAACATCGCCACAGATATGTATAGCTATAGGCCTAATATTTTGTATTCTGGAATTTTTTCCAATGCAAAAATCCCCATGCATCCCATGACAAGAGTTCATATTCAACCGAAGCATATAAACACATATGCTTCGTCAGAGGGGTACGGTAGACAATTGAACAAATAAAACTAGCAACTTGTGAAGTGCGAAACTGCGAAACACAAAAAAGTGTTCTGTGGTTTTGCAAAACAGTGAGAGTCGCCGAAGCAAAGGAGACTCCAGAGTGGCAGTCGAAAAACCGCGAATGATCATGGTCATGCGCATGCCCGCCATTGTGACTTTAGATGGTGCAGGAGCAAAAAGTACCCTTCGTATGCATTCTCAACAATTGCAATTCTCAAGAAGAATGATTACACAGTCACATCGTTTGACTCGTTCGCATTTCATCAAGAGGAGAACGTAAGAAGAGTAACAGTAGTGTGGGTCTAAAAAAAAGATTCTCGGTTGGTAATAATTCTTCTGAAGTTCCTAGAAAAATGAACAGACGGGATTTGTAAATCTGCTAGCAGCTCCCTAATTTAGATGTGCCTGAACAAGAAGGGGACCAGAGCGGCAAGTGTGTCTTAAAATCCCTTCTAAGCTTCAATGTTTCGTCGCATAACTCGAAAGCTCAAAGTCATCACTCATCGTAGAGTGCCATTTGTAGGTAATTTTGGTAAAACTGAACACTTCTTTCAAGGATTAGGTCGCCTGTTTACCTGCCAATTCACAGTTTCAGGATCTGGTTTGTTTCCACTTGTTTTTCCAGTGTGACAACCTACATGTGTATACGCCAACTGAGTCAAACTAACAACTGTATTATTACAAACCTTTCAAAGCTCATGTGAAAATGTTCGTTGAACTGAACGAACTCTATGAAATGAATGAGAGCAAAGAAAGCCTTTCATTCCTATGTATAACAAGAAATCATTGTTTGAGAGCCAGTGAACTGATTTTCTAAATCTTGAAAAACAGGTTCAACCAACGTTTTCTTATACGTAATCTTTTACTGTAAACTAAGTTTACATTAGGATTCTTAAGCTACTGCAGTTCCACTCCTTCGAAGAATTCGGAACTCCATGCTTTTTTTGAAAATCGCATTTTTGACAATAATCGAACTAAGTACCAGAAGGAAGAATATGTGCTAGAGATGCTGCGGAATGGAAGTTTACTCGAACCAATTCCCGCCTTTTACACCTTAACAAATTAATATGATTTTCCCTGTATGAAATGGGTGAGATCTATCACATTTTTTTCCAGAACCAGTTGCTAAGAAAGAGCATTCAAAATTTGCCAGCATTAAGATAGTTCTCGAAAACTCTGTAAACTGTGTTGTCTCTGTTACATTGTTGGACAGAGTGAAGAGCTCCTTTGGAATTATTGGTCAGAAACATGCCTGTCTCTATTTTATAGCAGTGAAATTTTCGTCACGTATACTGTATGTACTACAGTAGATAAGTAAGTACACTATTACCCCAACCACCCTCCTAATCTGTGGATAATCCAAGCTGACGGCATTTACAACCGCTCCCTGCAAAAATTAAAGCGAATGCACTATTTTAAATGAGGGAACAGTAAAGGACGAGATTTATGGTCATTAATCCGACCCCATGAAGACTCGGTAGGTGGACACTCCTACATCGTACTTTAGATTTCCTCGATTGAGTGGAACTGTAGAGGTGTTCGGAGTAAATTATTAGCCGCCTTAAATATACTCTATAAGCAGGAGAACTTGGAATAACCTATTATAATGCTCATCATTTCACAAGAGAAATAAGGGGATGAATGAAGTGAGCGCGAGAGGTGTTAGCAAATTCGCATTAAAAAAAGTGTCGATTCACTGACAACCAAGGCGGAACACCCTGCATCACCCATCCAGCACCCGACTGGGCAACCTGGTTCCCATTGATCGGTGCGTCGGGGCGGGACTTTTCGATAACAACATGACAGATACTCACAGAAGAGTGCAGAAAGGAAAGTAAAGTAAAACTGCGGACAGCATTAGGCGCATTTTGTGATGTGTTAAATGTGGATGAACGTGGTAAGGATGATGTCGGCGCAGTGCCTCGTGTCACGGACTAGTTTCTGAATTCGGAACGGCGAGATAACGAACCGGCACTGGATATGCGCAAGCCGCACGAGGCTAACCGTGGGTGCGAGAAGTCTAGCACTGAATCACATTCGGAAGATTCTATGGGGTGTGACTCTACTTTTACGAGCAAATTATGTGAAAAGAATGTATTCGACGACAAGAAAAACAATGTTCGACAAGAAGAACAATGTTAGTTCATATTTAGTTGCAGCTCATGAATAGTTACGGAATTAGAAGAATGTCATAGATGTGATCTCCGCAATGCAGTCAAGTAAATATTTTGACTAACTCACAGTACGGCATCGGACACTCCACTCAAAGTCGCACCCAAATCGGAAATTTTATCGCTTCTCGAATGCACCAGCAGATTCCCAAATTTTCGAATTAGTACGAAGTTATTCGAACCAACAGAAAGTCTCCTAATGCCATAAATACACGTATATAAAGCAATGCAATAAAAATAATGACATAATATCCAAATTTTGTCATCAGTACGTATTGCGTAACACAGGTCGCTCACCTTATTAGCAGAACATTTTTCTGTTCAGAGGATAGAAATCGGGACTGAAATTCACGTGCAAATAGCGCATAAGGCAGCCAAATGGCCTTCGAGAGAATTTGGATTGGCCGAAAGAGCTCAAGGATTGGAATCAAACGAGCGATTCTTGCGCAGGATTTTTTCCTCAGCTTATCTCTTCAGCGGATCAATGGTCAGATGTCTGCATTTGTCTGCAAACGATCTTTTTATACGAGCTGGTTTGAATGTAATGGTGTTTTCTATAGTAATAATTTCCAGCAAATTACTTGGTTGCTTTTTCTCTGTACAAAAACCTAAAGATATCTTTTATGTGGCCATGGGTTTCATGTATATGATCTGCGATTAGCATTTTCGCATTTCCTTAAACACGAGGGTAGCGAAATTTTTTTAAAGATTAGTTTTACTGCGCACTTCTAAATGAGTAGCCAACGAAATTTCTTCATTTAAAATAGCTTCATTAACAAAGGCACGATCCCCTTCGTGATGGCCTGAAATTGCAGCTTTTTTAGAGTTATGCGCGGCCCATGTTAGCACATTTGAGATGTCCCACTCACTTTCTTGATGAAAGCAGAAAGTATCCTCATATGGAAAATGTCATAGGACGCCCGGTACATGACGGAAATTCGAATAGTGCACATATGATCGCGTAAAAACTTGCAACGCAACCGGCACCGCCATATGACGAGTTTGCGGGTTTTCAAGGTCAAAGTAATTAATTGCCAATTACAACAAATGATGTATATATACATATGCTGAGAAACCCGTTTTGCCGAAAGATCAAAATGTTCGTCAAATTTTCGCCATATTTCGATGATTCAGTTTCTACATAATGATATCATATAAAGTTACTCTGATCTCGTTTAAGAAATAATTTCATCGCAAGACTTTGGAATTCTGCGCAAAACAAGGAGAGTTATGGGAACAAAAAGAGCGAAATGAGGTAATACACAGCAAGATAAGGTGTATGATGTCGGAGAGAGTGAAGGCTACGTTATTTTTATTCGACGAAAGAATTGGTTTTCGAAAATGTCTCCGGAGATGTTCTACAACATTTCTTACCCAAACCGAGTTTCTCCATTATAGTTTGTTAGTTAAAAAAAAGTTCCGGGTTCAAAAATCATTGAAGCAAATATTCAAACAGTTCCTTCCCGTAGCCACTCCTCAATGGAAGTTCGCTTCGCTCCCCTTCACTGATCAATGAAAATCAGTAGTAGTTTAATCATTCTCTTTCTCTCTGTAACTCTCTGAAATTAGATTTTTGTTGTTCTAACAACGCTTTCCTCCTCTTTTCCTCTTTTTTCAATATAAATAAAGGCGGAAGGTTCCATAGTTTTCTTTCTAAACGCGTCAGTTCCATAGTTTTCTTTCTAAACGCGTCAGTTCCACACTTGGAGAATATTCAAACTTTAGCCAACATACCATACCATAACATACCTTCGTTCCCAACACAGTGAAGACAAGAAATTTTGAAAGTACTACTCGAAGTATGGGTTTTCCTCTTGTTTCTCTCCAACAGTTATCGCAAAATAATGTTTTAACATGAAATGACGTGGACGACATCATCGTACTGTTAAGGATAGCTTTCCAAGCCACATCAAATAAACAGCTTGCTACTATATAAGCAGCCGTTTGCACGCGTGTTTCCACTTTCTGAGAAACGGGGGAGTCGTAGAGGTGGAAAGGAACGCGGAAAGTGGATACGACTACGAAACGTTTGCAACGTCCCATTTACCTTTTTTGACATGCACATGAAGCTACTACGCGATACTTCCACACCATGACGCAGGAATTCGAACCTGTGGGACCCGCCCTGCCGCTTTATGGCACCGGCGCACCAACCCGACGCCCTGGCACCCGTCGCACCCCATATTATAGCTATCTTGCGCTGGCGCACCAACACGACGCCGGTGGACCTGTCGCACCCCATTTTGTACACATATCATGCTATATAACAATGCGCTTAGTCCGTGTGTGTGTGTGTGTGTGTGTGTTCGTGTGTGTTCGTGTGTGTGTGTGTGTGTGTGTGTGTGTGTGTGTGTGTGTGTGTGTGTGTGTGTGTGTGTGTGTGTGTGTGTGTGTGTGTGTGTGTGTGTGTGTGTGTGTGTGTGTGTGTCACGAAATTCAAAAAGCGCCGGGTCCACAGGCGTCGAGTTGGTGCCTCGACGCTAGAAAGCGATAAAATGGGGTGCGACGGGTCCACCGGCGCCAGATACCTATGGAAGCGGGTGTGACGGGTTTAATGGCGTCGAATTGGTGCACCAACACCAGATAGCTTTGAAATGGGATGTGATGGGTCCAACGGCGTCGGATCGGTGCGCAATAACTTTGTGCAGATGTCGCGAAAGGTAAATTTGACGCTGCAACCGTTCCATATTCATGGCCACTGCACGTTTCGCATTGCACCTCTATGAATCCTCCACGTATCTATTTCCTTGCACGTTTGCCTCAACTTGGTGCCATGCCTTCTTCAAAAAGTGGAAACATCCACACAAACGGCTGCTTAAATAGTACCCAACAGCTCAAATAATCTGATGTGGAACTTATCTTTATCACTACGATGATGCTGTTCACGTCATTTTATGTTAAAACATCATTCTTTGATAGGTGTTGGGGAAAACAAGAAGAACACCCAATACTTCGAGTAATGCTTTAGAATTGCGTCTATATTATATAGAAACCGAAGGAGTGTTTAAAACTAAAGTTCGAATATTCTCAAAATGTAGAGCTGACGCGTTAGAAAGAAGACAACGAAATCTTCTGCCTTTATTTATAGTAAAAAAGAAAGAAGAAAAAGTTGCTAGAAAAAGAGAATTCTGATTTTACAGAAAATGTCACTACTATGCACTTTCATTGATCAGTGAAGGGGAGCGAAGCTAAAATCCCAGAAAGAAAGTATATATATATATATATATATATATATATATATATATATATATATATATATAAACCGTGATTTTTTTTAGTAACGTTCAGTATATAATTTTTAGCAGATTTCAAAAGATCGTTTGATTTAAAGGTACAACAAGGAAAGTGAAAGAATGTATGCAAGGCGAAGGTAAAGAATTTGAAAAATAATAAAGAGGATATTGGATATTTTGCATTGCGTTAGTCCAGTTAAAAAGTTCCTTTTTAATTTGCAGCAATTCAAAGCGCGATAGAAGAAAATTCCCCGATGTTTCAGCTATACGGACAAAAAAAAAACCTTTTTCTCTTGAAGAATTTGAAAAAAAAGAATGAGGTTTAGAAGCTGCA